>NC_056687.1:75187399-75434899 GCF_018350215.1 Panthera leo
GAGATTATAGAGTGATCAAAGTTTTTCAAAAATCTTATCTGGATATTACCATTGTACTTGATTAATTAAGCAGTTGCTAGGTTAAGGTTAAAGAAAAATGTCTTTGTTTAGGCTCTATATCCAGGGCAAAGCAATGCATAGGGTAGCAAAACCCAAAACATTTATTTTATATCCACAGAGAATAGTAGAAAAGAGCTCTTTGAATGTTATTGATGACTTTCTGGAAATGTCCATTGGATAATAGTAACAGAAAAAGCAAATACTTTATGTTATTGGATACTATGCACCCTTCAAATAAGTAAACATCTTTATGTTAGCCATTAAACATTTTACCTTCTTCAGCAAATTTTGTCCTGTGGCATTAGGAATCAAGGTTATAACATAATGTCAAAGTTATGTCAAAAAGAAACTCACAGTTTTATCAGAACTTTTCCACTGAGGAGTTCACCTCTGGAAGCCCTTTGGTGAAGAGAGTTTGACCTATTCCAAAATAGCCTGAATAATCACTCCTCTAAGAAAACAAAAATGCCTTTGTGAAAGGTGCCATAAAAATATAGTTATGTAGATTTCATTATCATTGCCCTTGCTCTATTAATAGCGTATTTCTGAGACACTTCATGTATATACAAAATTTAGAATAGAGGTTAAAGTCTACTTGAATTATTGAACAGAAAACATGTCATCAAAGTCACAGGGTTTCAGTGTCTTGACCAAGTTACTTAGTGATTGTTATTTAAATGATGAAATCTTTCCTGTATTTGTGGATTTTCACCCAAAATTTTCTGTACCTTCTGCTGAAACATGATTGAATTAGTATCCTTTGTTGAATGATATTGTGTGTCCCATATACAGCACTATTTTCATCTGATTATGTACATATATATTTTTTAACATCTATTTATTTCTTTTCAGGGAGAGAGTACAAACAGGGGAGGGGCAGAGAGAGAGAGAGAGGGAAAGTGAGAATCCCTAGCAGGCTCCACACTGTTGGCCTTGCTCACAGAAGCCAGTGACATTCTGTTAGGATTTACTTTATGTTTAAATAGGTGAGAACTATGCCGAAAATAAGTGAAGTAAATCCCAGTTTGTCTTCACTATACAGAACCTTCTCCTTAGGCCTGCCTATCTTTGTTCAGAAAATAGTTTTACCTTTATTACGAAGATACTTCTTTATTTTTTAATATTTATTTTATTTTTTTAAGTTTATTTATTTTGTGAGAGACAGAGACAACATGAGTCGGGGAGGGGCAGCGAGAGAGGGAGACAGAGAATCCCAAGCAGGAAAGCAGGGCTCAAACTCAAGAAACCACGAGATCATGACCTGATCCTAAACCAAGAGTCGGTTGATCAACCAATCAACCAACTGAGCCACTTAGGCGCCCCTATGAAGATATTTCTTAGTTACAATTCCTTCTCCCTGGCCCACTCTTATTTACCATGGTGTAGATAATTGGTTACTAATCTGTGAGATACAAAATGTCCACCTCCAGAAACACTTTGGAAATCCAGTAAGCTCTGGAAACTAATGGATTCTGGCTTGAATTCTGGCTCTGCTGTTTACTAACTCTGTGTCCTAAGGAAAGTTACTTAACTTTCCCGAGCTTTTGTTTTCTGGTTTATGCAATGACTATACTCAGAGTACCTATCCCACAGTGTTGTTTGTAAGGTTTAGAGGGAAGGTACACATGGATCTGATCCATGGTTGGGGCTCAGGTAACAACAGCTATTGCTGTTGTCAGTATGTGGCTAGAATTGAGCTGTTAACAAGTCAGCAGTGACAGACCAGAAACTGGTGTTCTTGTGCAAGTGACAGCTGAGCAAGAGAGAACAATGGAGTGGGGAGCTCTCAGAAGCCATCTCTCTACAGATGGATGGAGTTGTCTACATGGAGGCAGAGAAGAGGCAGAAAGGAGAGGTTAAAGCCGAAGCCCTGAGGTGACAGGGGTGGAAATGTCAGAGAAGGGGGGGAAATCAAATCAACATCAAGAAATGGAGTTGAATATGGCACCAGGCATGGTAAGATAATAAAATGAAAATTCTTTGTTAGCAGAATCAGAAACTAGGGAATATAGCAAAGCAGGGAAGTCAGCAGTAACACTGATCACTCACACGAGGACTTTACAGGTTCATAGCACATTCACAACCGTGAATTTGGGGTGAGGTAGACCCATCATCAAGACCGTACTATGCCCACAGTCTCACTGTTTAGAAAATGGAAAAACCAGAAAACCCCACTGATCTATAAATTTGTAACCTTCATGTTTTAGAAATCACCTCACCGGGGAGCCTGGGTGGCTCAGTTGGTTAAGCATCCGACTTTGGCTCAGGTCATGATCTCGCAGTTCGTGAGTTCCAAGCCCCGCGTCGGGCTCTGTGCTGACAGCTCAGAGCCTGGAGCCTGTTTCGGATTCTGTGTCTCCCTCTCTCTCTCTGACCCTCCCCCGTTCATGTTCTGTCTCTCTCTGTCTCAAAAATAAATAAACGTTAAAAAAAAAAAAAAAAAGAAATCACCTCACTATACTTCTAACCATATATTAGAAAAAGAAAGCATATAGTTGCCCAGATTTCCAACCTGTGGGAAAAAGACCCACAACAAATAGCTCTCACGTGTTCTCCTAGAGAGCCTAGAAGTAATAAGCACTGTTGCACCGTCAGCATGGTCACTTACCAATGCCTGAGCAATCATAAACCCTAATGCTGGCTGGCTAGCTGCTGGACTTGGGCCACCAGGCAGTGCCAGAGAGGTTAATATAGTGTGCTGAGATGTACTTCCCCCAAGGCTACAAATGCTGACTCTTCAGTGGTTGCTAAAGGGGAGAAATAGCCTCTTCACTGCCAAACAGGCTTCATCTGGGAAAATTGAGCTCTCGGTCATCTAGGCATTTTAATGGACTCTATGAATCACCAATCAGCCAAGGAAGAATGTGAACAAACCCAGGGTCCTAAGCCTGCTGATTGGCTCTTTCAACAAAGACAAATGGAGAGCCCGTCACTCTCAATGAAGCAAGCCACAAAAGAGATCCTTCCTGCTAACTCTGGCCTCTCCTGTTTCTGTCCCCAGAGGACCATGGTGATAAAAGCTGCCATAAACCACAATTCCTTGCAGACAGCAGAAGAGAGTACAGGAAACAAGGATGGATTGAATCACCCAGCGTCCTTCAAAAACTGTCAGCCTGGGCTCACAGCAGATAAGAGTATTGAGATGACTGGGGTCCTCATTTTTTCAGAACCTACATCAAAATGATTGAGACATGACACACATTAGAAATAAGGGATCTTATTCTTGGAAGGAAATTCAAGTCTATTACTCCACCCAATCCCAAGCCATTTTATAAATGAGAAATCTGAGGCTGAGAGAGACGAAGGAAAATGTCGAAGATCAGGCTGTTTATTAAAGGCAGGACTGGAACTAGAACTAGAAACTAGGACAGGAACACAGTCACTGGGCAGTGACCATGTACTCACAGTCTGATGCTGAGTAGATCCTGTTGCTGTACCAGACACAAGGCAGAAAGCATAACCACTTACAAGCAACATGTGAGCAGTCAGAACGAAGAGCCTTCACAGACACATACTCACCTTAGAACAGGGGGCTTGTGTAACAAAATTACTTTCAACCAAACTGTAAGATTGTGAGAAGCCCCAGGGATGAAAACGCTGTCATTTGGTTGCTTAACTGAGACTTAGCTGGAAAGTTAGAGAAGATCCAATTCTGATCCAGTACATATTGAGAGGACCTTTGCTAACATCCAAGATGAAATAATAGAAACCAGTTTATTATTTTTCCTAGAAAAAAAAAAAGAAAGAAAGGGGCACCTGGGTGGCTCAGTCGGGTAAGCGACCAACTGTTGATTTTGACTCAGGTCGTGATTTCACAGTTTATGGATTTGAGCCATGTATGGGGCTCTGCACTGACAGTAGGGAGCCTGCTTGGGATTCTCTCTCTCTCCCTCTCTCTCTGCCCCTCCCTGTCTCTTAAAATAAATAAATAAAAATTTTTTAAAGGTTTTTTTAAAGGAAAATAGGGGGAAAAAGGAAAAAAATATGTACAAGAAGTGAAGCAATGGTTTTCAAGTAATTAGACATCAGGCAACCAAGGACAGTGATTCCTGAGAATGGGAAAAAAAAAATTAGATGAGCCCTGTGATGGCCCCATCTTACAACCCAGAAAGAGTTTCCAGACTGTAGCACTGGTGGGTGAATCCAGGTAGAGTCTCATGAACTTTCTGGGCTGGGATTCTAGGAAGGCTAAGGTTGCTAGGTTGCAAAAAGCAGAGTACTAGAGAACAGAGAACTTCAGAGAAAGAACTTAGAGGTTTTCAGATCTTCAGAGTCTTCAGGTGAGTAAAAGTGTAGGGTCAACAGACAAATAATGGTATTTCCATGACAGCTCCCCCTGTTTGAAAGCAATACTATCCATTTTTTAAACACAGATTTCCCATTTTAACACAATCATCTACTGACCTTTGTGGCATTCTCTTAAACCCTCAAAAACTTTGTCACCAGGACTTGTGGATTCAACATCGTCTTTAAAGCCATGATTAACTTTGAATATCAGCACTATTTCTATTTATTTTAACCATGGGAAGTCACTTAACTGCTGCCTCAGTTCCCTTTCTGATAAATGAGGACAACAAAATTTTGGAATTTTTGTAGGATTTCAATGACATAATCCACCTAGCACAATGGCAAGTACATGATCGATGTTCAACAAATGGCAGTGGTGCGGGAGGTTTCAAAGAGTGGATTCTGGAGTCAGGAGACTTGATTTTGGAAAGAACTTACAGTTTTAACATATAATCACGTTTGGGTAAGATACTCAACCTCCTAAACCTCAGTCTCTCGATTATAAAACAGAAATGATAATAATAGTCACTACTTCATAAGATTGATTCGAGAATTGAATGAGAAAATACAAAGTGCCTCCTGATGTACCTGGGCACCTGGTAGATGCTTATGGCAAACTGTATCATCATTCTCTTTCTCACCCTCTTCCTTCCTCCACCCAATCCCCTGTCATGCCCACCACTCATACATCCTGTGTTCCATCGACTTCTCTGGCCTTGGATGACCCTATTACTCCAGTGATCCTTCACTCTATTCCCTAGCACCCCCCACTCAGTTCCAAATCATTTCCTGAATGCAACAGATTTCTAGAATTTGTCATTGTGAATTCCACCTCTTTAATCACAGCCTCCTTTTGTCCTCCCCTCTCACTTGACAATCCCAGTAGACATTCCATGGACATAAAACTGCCACCAGCCTCTTCGGGTCTTACCTTTTTTGACCTGCAGGTTCCTATTGGTTGCTCAGCCTGAAAATAATGTTGACAGCCTGGCCAAGCACATTTGATCAGCCATGGCTTAATCCAGATAATACATCCTTCAGTGGGTTTGAAATCCCTGTAGCCTACACAAAATTGAGCTGATAGATTGGGAAAGCATCATTCACCTCTACAGATTTTACTCTTTGGCTCTGTTAATACTCTCCTGGCAGGAGGAAGAACCCGAGATACTGAATTTAATGAGATCATTTGATGGCATGGCATCGATAGCAGGATGTTGCTGCTTTCGTCCCTAGCTCCCCATTAAAACCTTTGCAGTGCCTGTGCCGCCATCCCAAGAATTTCTGACTTAATTGAGTTGGGAGGCCTGACCATTGGTGTTTGTGAAAATGTTGCCATGATGATTTTAATATGCAGCTAGAGCTGAAACCCACTGCAATAGAGGGAAAGAAGAGATTATTGGAACAGTTTCTTTTATCTAATCCCAAGAACTCAATTATAGGAAACTTAACTCTTCTGTGGTGTGCTATAGTTGGCTTGTACCAGCTCAAGAAAACTGTCAAAATTTCAGAAAGTTTCCTAGCCAGTTAGTATCACATTAGTAGACTGAGTGGTCACATAGGAGCATGTACACATTGGCCAATACTACAAATCAGGGTGTCCCTCCCCAGCTGACCGTGAACTGTTACCAGCACACTGCTGCTCTGGCCTTCTGTTCATTTCCCTTCCACCTTCCTTGTCCTTGAGTCAAATTCTGTGTAACTAAAAGCACTCTCCTTTTAATATCATTTCAACAAAGTTTTTTTTCCTATTGTTTACTATGAAATTTCTCTGCTTCCTCTTCTTTTAAATAGAAATATAAAAGACTAGTACTATTGCTGCCATAAGAGTTGATGAATACTTTCATAAATAGGGACCTACTTATGAGTTGAGGAGAAGGCTTCACTTTCTATGCAAGTCTATTTACCCTCATTTGATCAATGTTCTGATAATTTCTAGAGCTATTGATCTCTTAGATTTATTGGTCTAATTTTCATGGCTCTCCAAACCTGCAGGCAATCCTTCCAGTTCTGCAACACAGGAGTTACTGGTTTCCATATATTCCATCACAAGCAGTGTAGGAGGAAATAAACTTCTCCTAAGTAGACATGACAACACAGAATATCAGAGAAGGAAATGACCTTAGAAGTCATCTAGTCCAACTCCCCTTTTTGAAAATGGCCTATCAGACCCAGAGAATTAGGTAACTTACCAATGGTCAGACCTCACACCTAAGCTAGTTCACTTTTCTCTATGCTCTTGTACTTCAAAGTGGCATGCCCACCAACAGCATTGACATTACCTGGCAGCTCTGAAAACTCAGGTCTTTCTTCAGAACTCCTAAATAAGAATCTGCAGCTCAACAATATTCCAAAGTTATTTGTATGTGCATTAAAGCTTAAGAAGTACTAACTCACCCAAGAATTCTACTTGTGGGTAGATATTTGCAGACCCATGTCCATTGCAGCTTTATTCACAATAGCTGGAAAGTGGGAACACGCATCCACTAATGGAGGGATGGATAAACAAAATGTGGTACATACATTTAAAATGGAATATTATTCAGTCTTGAAAAGGAGATTCTGACACATTCTACAACATGGATGAAACCTGAGGACACTACGTTAAGTGGAATAAGCCATCACAAAAGGGCAAATACCGTGTGACCTAGAGTCAAATCACAGAGACAAAGAGTAGGATGGTAGCCTCCAGAGGCCAGTGGGAAGAGGGAATGAAGAGCTGTGGTTCACAAAATTTCAACTCAAATGGAAAAAGTTCTGGAAATTGGCTACACAATGATGTGAATGTACTTAACTTACTGACCTAAAAAGTTTAAAAGGTTAAGATGATAAATTTCATGTTATGTATATTTTTCCATATTAAAAAAACATTTCACTAAAAAAGAAGGAGGAGGAGGAGGAGGAGGGGGAAGAGGTAGAGCACCAATCCGTACCTATTTGATTCTGGTTTTCTGGAAGGTCTGATTCAACAAATGAAGCAGATATCAAGTGGAGACAAAACCAACTAAGAATACTGTTGAAATGAACCGAATACAAATATTTTTCATTTATTTAAATTTTATTTTGATTAGGCCTTCTTCTCACTCAGAATCTTCACAGCAACCTTCAGGTAGGTATTATTTAAGCCTACCTGGCGACCCTTAAAATAGTGTGACCAATTCATCCTGGTTACTCCCACTTTTAGTACAAAAAGTCCCATGTCCCAGTAAACCCCTCAGTCCTTAGCAAATGGGACGACAGCTGGCTACCCTATTTATTAGTGAATCTTAGAGGGGTTATGCAGCAGCTAAGTAGAGCCAAGGTTCAAACTCAGATCAAGCTGAAAAAAGAACCAAAGAACTATAATTAAATGAATAAGAAAAAAGAGAGGAGGAACCATAAAACCTCTCTGCTGATGCCATTGTATCATAATCAGATAATAGTACTGCAAAATCTCTTCCTACGGTCTGGGTTTAGATTTAAAAGAAATCCAATCTGCCATGTCAAATATACTTAGTTAACTGGCTTCTCTGCCCTATTAAAGATGTCACTATGACCATTAATATCTGGAAAGTTTGCAGGTTGGTGTTCTTCAAGGCAAAGAGAAATCTCTGATTTGTGTGTTGTGCCTAGAATGACTTGGAGCACAGGGTAGAAACAACGGGCAGTGACCCCAGACACCGCATATCATCAGGGCTGTACTCAGTATTTGCTCAAAGCCTTCCTAATAAAGGACTTTGGAGGGGACAGTCTGAGCTTTTCAAATCACTGTAAAAAAAAAAATCACTGTAACCTCGAGCAACATTCACAATATAGGCTGCTAACCAGATGAGCAAAGATGTTTGTATTGCAGTCAGAGAATGACCTTATTTGATTTATCCCACATTTCACCAGAGAGGTAGCAGAGATGGGCAGGGGGAACAATAAAGCCAGAGGAGTGGGATTTAGGATCCTAAAAATCCATTCGAGGTGAGAAGTCTCAGACTGATTCCCACATCTGCCTTACTTCTATCTTCTTCAGTCTTAAGTGTTAAAAGAGAGGAATTATTAGGAAGTAAAAGGCTGAAAGAACAATGGGAGGAGAGGGGGATATTCCACTTCCAGGAAAAGGGAGTAAGAATGAGGACACTGGCCAGACACCACCTCAGGAAAGACTGATTGCCTGAGCCTCCAAGGATACTTCAAAATAGCACAGGAAGTGGATTCCCTCTATTTCACTGTAGATCAGGGAATAACTCTGAGGTCTGAGGAAGTTTTGCCACTGCCCCATGATGCTTTGTTCTTCATTCTGTTCACTCCTAGGGGTTAGTAATAAAGCCCTTAAGTTATAGGTAGAGGGAGTAAAGCTGGTACTGTTCCACCACTGTCTCTGGGTGTGGGTGGGCCTGGAAGGTTGACAGAGGAATCTCTAGGTATTATCTCTGGAAAGAAGAGACCAGAATGCTAACTCCCTTGAGCATACAGAAAGAGAAAATACAGGTAGTAGAAAGAGCTGGCTTTGAATGAAACAAAGAAACTTGGGGGCCCAAGGCCTTTCCCTTGTAGGGTCCACTGAAACATCCCCTTGTCCCTTCAGAAACAAACCCTGCAGAAATGGGTGCAGCACAAATGCATGGCCAACTAATCTTTGACAAAGCAGGGAAGAATATCCAGTGGAAAAAAGTCTCATTAACAAATGGTGCTGGGAGAACTGGACAGCAACATGCAGAAGGTTGAAACTAGACCACTTTCTTATACCATTCACAAAGATAAACTCAAAATGGATGAAGGACCTGAATGTGAGACAGGAAACCATCAAAACCCTAGAGGAGAAAGCAGGAAAAAAACCTCTCTGACCTCAGCTGCAGCTATTTCTTACTTGACACATCTCCAAAGGCAAGGGAATTAAAAGCAAAGATGAACTATTGGGACCTCATGAAGATAAAAAGCTTCTGCACTGCAAAGGAAGCAATCAACAAAACTAAAAGGCAACCAACGGAATGGGAAAAGATATTTGCAAATGACATATCGGATAAAGGGCTAGTGTCCAAAATCTATAAAGAACTCACCAAACTCCACACCCGAAAAACAAATAATCCAGTGAGAAATGGGCAGAAGACACGAATAGACACTTTTCTAAAGAAGACATCCAGATGCCCACAGGCACATGAAAAGATGCTCAACGTCACTCCTCATCAGGGAAATACAAATCAAAACCACACTCAGATAACGCCTCACACCAGTCAGAGTGGCTAAAATGAACAAATCAGGATACTATAGATGCTGGAGAGGATGTGGAGAAATGGAAACCCTCTTGCACTGTTGGTGGGAGTGCAAACTGGTGCAGCCACTCTGGAAAACAGTGTGGAGGTTCCTCAAAAAATTAAAAGTAGATCTACCCTATGACCCAGCAATAGCACTGCTGGGAATTTACCCAAGAGATACAGGAGTGCTGATGATGCATAGGGGCACTTGTATACCCCAATGTTTATAGCAGCACCTTCAACAATAGCCAAATTATGGAAAGAGCCTAAATGGCCATCAACTGATGAAAGGATAAAGAAATTGTGGTTTATATACACAATGGCATACTACTTGGCAATGAGAAAGAATGAAACATGGCCTTTTTTAGCAATGTGGATGGAAATGGAGAGTGTTATGCTAAGTGAAATATGTCATGCAAAGAAAGACAGATACCATATGTCTTCACTCTTATGTGGATCCTGAGAAACTTAACAGAAGACCATGGGGGAGGGGAAGGAGAAAAAAAAAATGTTGGAGAGGGAGGGAGCCAAACCATAAAAGACTCTTGAAAACTAAGAACAATCTGAGGGCTGATGGGGAGTGGGAGGGAGGGGAGGGTGGGTGATGGGTATTGAGGAGGACACCTGTTGGGATGAGCACTGAGTGTTGTATGGAAACCAATTTGACAATAAATTTCATATAGAAAGAAAGAAAAGAAAGAAAGAAAAGAAAAGAAAGAAAGAAAGAAAGAAAGAAAGAAAGAAAGAAAGAAACGGGTGTAGCAGAGTTAGTGATAGACTAGAGCCTTTTCCTTCTACAACACACTTGAGAAACGATGTTCATGTGCCTGGCAAACTCCCATGACCACCCGCAAGTCTCCTCTAAATTCCCTGTGTGATTTCTGGGAATTCAGTTTTGCAAAACAGGATGCAAGTGGGTGAGAGCGATGTTACATGGATGTCTGTTGATTTCCCTCAAATTTATTACATGATGGCCAAAAAGGGCAGTGTGGCTGCAAACCTTAGGTTTTTATCAAGTCAGGAATGACTTCTCTCACACAAAGATTTGGACATGTATGTTCACAACATGATTCTCAAGAGCCAACAAGTGGAAACAACCCAAATGTCCCTTGACTGATGAGTGGATGAACAACACATGGTACTATATCCACGAACACTATTCAGTATTAAAAAGGAACAGGGTAGTTCAAATGGCTGAACCTCAAAAATATTATGCTAAGTGAAAGAAGCCAAACACAAAAGAACATATAATATATGATGTCATTTATATAGCATGTCAAGAAAAAGCATATAGAGAGAGACAGAAAGTAGATTTGTGGTTGGCCTAGGACTGCAGCTGGGAATGGGGAGTAACTGTGAATGGGCATGAGGTTTCTCTTTTGGTTGCTGGAAATGTTGTAAAATTTGATTTTGGTGATGGTTAGACAGCTCTGTAAATATACTAAAATTTATTAAAGTGTACATTTAAAAATGGGATACTTTTATGAGGTATAAATTGTATCTCAATAACTTGCTTTTAGAAAAATATTCCTTGGAAAAAAACTAGCTCGTGACATCACTCATAACTGACAGAAACTGGCCTCGCGTGTGTCTGCTAAAATCTCTTATCTCAAAAGGTGTTCTCTGGCGTCTCCTGGCACTTAGCTCAGAATTTTAAAAATGTACCTTGTGCCTCCTCCTTTGTTGGGAAAAGTGTGGCAGCATCCCCTGTGATGCATTACCACATTTTCGTAAATATAATCAACCCCATTACACTTGCAGGATCACTTGAAACTCAACAATTTATTCTAGAAGCAGAGAAATCAGGAGGTGTTGTGCATGGGTTACTTTCAAGGACAAAATACAAGAAACAAAATATGAACTGTCATAATTTACCTGTTGTGTATCCTTAGGGCATTTTCCTCATCAGACAGAAAAAAAAAAATAGGATAATGATAATGTTTTCTGGGCATTAAAGACTGCTTATATTAAAGGATATTTCATATGTGTGAAATGAGAACATAAAGGTAGTATTTCCTATTGACACTCAATAAAAATAATATTGTGTTGCAAATGCCTTGAAAACTCACATTTTTAATAAATTCCTATTGCCATGTGTAGATCTGAAAAAATAGAAACAGATTACAGGTTTATAATAACTTTTGTGGTGATACAATGTTATACCAAGTTTACTTAGGTCACATCTCTGATTACAATGTTAAAAAACCTAAAATATGCAAGTTGGAAGGGAACTAAAATATTATCTAGCTAATTCTCCCAGCTGAGGGAACAAAGGACTATGATAATCAGCTTGCTCCAAATCTCACAGAATAGGGAAGGCAATTCAGGACGCAGAGGCCAGGTCTCCTGACTCACGATCACGTGCTCTTTGCATTATTTCCATAGTGCCCAGAGCATGTATGTGGAGGTTAAACTCTGGATAAATACAAACAGGAAAGGGGCTTCCACTCTGAGGACACCTCATATTCAGTTAGAAAGAATTAGGGCACAAGTAGCAAACTGTCCTTCCATGGACTAAATGCAGCCCCACAGACACGTTTTCTTGACCAACATGGATTTTTTTAAAGATTTTAAATTAGTTCCCAAATGTTTAAAAGTTTGAGATTTTATATGGAAACTCAGATTTCCTGCCCCCCACCCTTTTGTTTTTAATTAGAACTTTGGCAACACTGGGTCAGCATTCTTCCATGACAGCGGTCACCAGAGGCGAGTGGTGGCTGTCCTGTCTAGAAGGGCCTTTCCTTCTTTTAGTGTGTACTCTTTTCTGGCACTTGATCTGCCTCTTTCATTTAATTACCCAGACCCTCGCAGGCATTTGAGTTTGTGCACTGAGCTAGGGGACCGGGCAGTGCTGACTCTGTAGATTGTCTGTATCAAGGTGGGACTAGTGAGACAGAGGTATAAAGCCTGGATGCTGGCTCAGTTCTTAGCCTTTCTGGTTGGATGTGAATTATGCAAAGGAAAATCTGCTGGGACTATCAGTAACAGGTTTATTAGGGACATACTTAGGAACTGGTGGTTTTCTGTTTTGTTTTGTGTTTGTTTTTGTGTTTTCAAAGAGAGAGCACTGGGTAATCTAGGACGGATTTGCTCTCTACATTTGTGAGGCCTTGAGTAAGAATGTAAATAGCAGCCCATGTACCCTAGGTCTAAATTTGTTAGAAGTTCCCAATTTAGGCTCACAGACTATTCAGCAAAATGGGAATCTATATTGTTGACAAATGTATCCACATTACATGAGGTCTAGTTTTGTTTTTTTTTTAAGTTTATTTTTGAGAGAGAGAAGGTGGAGGGGGGGGAAGAGAGCACATAAGTGGGCAGGGGCAGAGAAAAAGAAGGAGACACAGAATCTGAAGCAGGCTCTAGGCTCTGAGTTGTTAGCACAGAGCCCGATGTGGTGCTCCAACTCATGAACCATGAGATCATGACCTGAGCCGAAGTCAGATGCTTAACTGACTGAGCCACCCAGGTGCCCCACATGAAGTCTAGTTTTAAATTTAAAATTCTCACTCTGGAGTTCTACATCAGAGCAAGATAGCATGTGGAGAACTGGCTGCAAGACCCTCCCCCACAGCCCGCCTCATCTCTTCCCATGCAGTGTGGACCTTTAACCACACACAGCTTCACAAACATTTATGTGGACATCGGCCATCACATCAAGCTGTGCCCTCACCTCTCTCCCCTTAGACAACATCCTCTGACCCCTCCCTGGCCCTAGAGAATCTCACACAGGCTGGTGGCCAGGATGAGTGAACTATGGCCTGTGGGTCAAATACAGCCCACAACTTGTTTTTGTATGGCTTTAAAGCTAAGGATAGTTTGGTGGTTTTAAAAGCTTGTAAAAATTACAAAGAAAGAGTATGTGATAGAGACTCTACGTGGCCCACAAATCCCAAAATATTTACTATTTTGCCCTTTACAAAAAAAGCTTTGCCTACGCCTACTCTAAGGCTCAAGGCAGGATTTCTTCTCTCCGATCTAAGGGCAACATTACCCAGATCCTTCTAAAACTACCATGGAGACAATTCAAAGTCGACTCTCCTCCTCCAAAATCCCTCAGTGACCCTGGAACAAATCCTCTATCCTGCCTTTTGTGGTTTCCTCCTAATCAAAGAGGATTTGAATGGGGCTAGGCTAGAAGCCATATACTGAACACCTACTCTGAGTCAGGCACTGTGCTGAAGCTAAGGCTTCTACCTTATTCTACCCCCTCAGGCCGATTCCTGTCAAGGGCAGAAACCCAAGTCATGTAAACAAAGCTGGGGAGTCTGGAGACAGGAAGGAGTCTAGCACTCTTGTGTTTGCTGAAAGTATCATCAACAGCATCATTTTGGTTTAATTTGATGATGACAAGGATGGAAAGAAGAATCGATCGTCTTTAAAAAGTACGGTTTTAATTAAGTGTAAAAATGATTCTTCCTTTCCACAGCAGAGGGATTCAAGAGCTGAGCTAAGGCTTAGAAGTCAGGAGTTCAGTAGCCTAGAGACCTTGGTGATTAAATTCCACCTCTGTTTCTCCTCTGTGTCTCTCTAAGGAGAGAGACAGATGGTGTGTCAGGAGAAAGAAGATCATGGGGAGATGAATCTCTCTGACACTGGCTCAGAGGCAGCTTTATATGAGGCCAGTGGCCTCGAATGGAATCAAATACTTACATTAAAAGAGAAAGCATCAGGAGTTATACGCCGTGAAGCCGGGGCACCTTACCTCACAAGCTGCCTGAGGTACTATGGACTGCTGTTTCCTCACACCACACAAAGAGGCACTTTCCCGGATGGAAAATAGGCTCTTCCCCCAGAAAGGCATCAGTTCAGATCCCTGAACAGAGTTAAGAACAAAGAAACCTTAGAGAACGTCAATCATGACCTTTGAGGTTTATCTGATTTTCTTCTTCACAGCAACACAGATGGCTTTTGTTTTTTTATAAGCAAAGGCAAAAGCCCCACTGTAATTGAATAAATCAAAGGAGTAGGAGGTTGATTTTTATGGGCTTTTTTCAGTAAGAAATAGCTTTATCTATTGCTAACATAGAAAACTTGGCTGTAATCTACTAGAGAATTACGTGAAAAATTCCAAAATCAGAAAAGTGCAGAGGATAATATAATAAAGGCATTACACTCATCACCTAGATGGAATAACATTTTGCCTTAGTTGCTTCAGATCTTTAAAAAAAATAAAATAAATTAAACATTATTTTTAAAACTGAATTTCCCTTTTTACCCACATCTCCCTACAGTCCCATTAAACCTGTTACCTTACAAAGTACATTAATAAAATCTTTATGTTGAATTTTTGTTCCTTAGAATAAATTTTATTTGTTCAAATATATATGCATGCATAGTATTGGGTTAAATTGTTTATATGATATCATCTATAATTTGTGTATTTGTGTTCATTAACAATATTAGACTATCATTATAGCCTTAAAAATGAGTTCAGTAACTTATCTCTTTTTTTCTATTCTCTGAAACAGTTTGCATATGAAAGAGATGATTTATTTCTCCTATATAACTGCCTTATGTTGTCATAATTTTTTACTATTAATCCAATTTTTAGGTTTCCATTCTATTACTTTTTAAACGTCTTGTTTTTGTTTTGTTTTGTTTTTTACTTATAGTTTTCACCTCATTCAAATTTTTTAGTTTATTGGCAAAAATTGCTCATGGTATTCATGAATTGCTCATTGCTCATTGCTCATGAATCTTAAAAATTCAATTCTATTTGTGATGTTTTCCCTTTCATATTTCTTTCACTATTTATTTGTGATTTTCTTTCTCTTCTCAATTATTTTTTTCAGAGTTGTTTGTTTTATTATTCAAAATAATCAGATTTTTACTTTTGGTAATTTCTCTTTTATTCTTTATTTCACTAATTTCACTAATTTGTATCCTTTTCCTATATTCTCTCTGTTTGCCCCAATTTTTTCTTTTCAGCTCTTTGACTTTAAACCTTATCCCATTTATTTTCATTATTCTGTTTAAATAAGTACAGCATCACACAATTTTATATGCAATTCCTCTGTTTTATTCAAAACAAAATATTTTGTGTTTTCAATTATGATTACTTCTTTAACTTATCATTTGTTAAGTTCCACCTTGCTTTTGAATAAATTTATTTTTTTTTAATTTTTTTAATGTTTATTTGTTTTTGAGAAAGAGAGAGAGCGAGAGAGAAAGACAGAGCACAAGTGAGGAAGAGGTAGAGAGACACACACACACAGAATCTGAAGCAGGCTCCAGGCTCTGAGCTGTCAGCACAGAGTCCAATGTGGGGCTTGAACTCATGAACTGTGAGATCATGACCTGAGCTAAAGTTGGATGCTCAACCGACTGAGCCACCCAAGCGCTCCATGAATAAATTTCTTTTTTAAAACTTTTCAATTAATTTCTTATTTGTTTTTGGTAATTGAATGCACAATGTATGATATCAATTCTTTGGAATCTTTTGGGAGTCCCATTGTGCTATTATTTGGGAAAATATATTTTGTGAATACTTGAAAATAATTCAGGTCCTCTATTTGATGCTAAGTTCTATATAGGTACTGGATCAAGCTAATTAAATGCATTATTCATATTACTACAGTGCTAATATTTTTTTTTCTTTCTGAGTTATTGATTTCTTAAAATGTATTAAAATCTCCTTCTGTGATTGTATTAATGTAGTAAATTGCATCGATTGATTTTCTATTGTTAAGCTACCCTGGCATTCCTGAAATAAATCCTACTAGGTTATGATTATCTTTTTTCTCTCAACTTGCTAATGATTTCCTTAAGATATTTGTTTCTATATTTATAAGAGAGATTAGCTGTACATTTCTTTGATTGTAATATCCTTGCATTAAAATGAGATAGGAAATATCTCCTCTTTTTCAGTTCTCTGGAAGATGCTGAGTTGGATTGTTATTTCTTTCATAAATGTTTGGAAGATTTATCGGAGAAATCATCAGGGTTAGTAGTTTTCTTCGTGGGAAACCTTTTGAAAATGAATTTAATTTTCTTGACAGATATGAGAATTCAGATGTTCTCATTTTTCTTGGGTTAGTTTTGACAAGTTATATTTTTCAAGGAATTTGTGTATTTCAATGAAATAGTCAAACTGGCATAAAGTTGTTCATAATATTTTTACTATTTTTTACTATCTGTAGGATTTATAACCATGCCCTCATGTTTTATTCCTAATATCAGTAACCTGAATTTTCTCCCTTTTTCTTGATCAGTCTTGTTAGAAGTTTATCAGTTGCATTATTTTTTTTAATAACTTACTGGCTTTTTTTTCGTATTGTGCATCTATTTTCTATTTCATCAATTACTGCTGTTATCTTTATTATTTCCTTCCTTCTATTTTGTTTAGGTATTTTTTTAAGTTTATTTATTTTGAGAGAGAGAGAGAGAGAGAGAACACAAGTGAGGGAGGGGCAGAGAGAGAGAGGGAGAGAGAGAATCTCAAACAGGCTCCAAGCTATCAGCACTGAGCCCCCACTCAGGGCTCCGTATCACGAACCATGAGATTATGATCTGAGCTGAAATCAAGAGTCGGACACTCCACTGACTGAACCACCCAGGTGCCCCTATTTTGTTTGCTATTCTTTTCTTAATTTATCAAGCTAAAAACATATTTTTAATCTTTTTCTAATATATGCATCAAGAACCATGAATTTCTCTCTAAATATTTTTCTAACTTTGTCACACAAATTTTGATACATCATATTTTCATTATAACTCTACTGTTGTCTAAAAATATACTCTACCTAATTTTAAACCTTTGTAATTTGTTAAGACCTGCTTTAGGGCATAACATGTGGTCTCTTTCTGGTAAGAATGTCACATGCACATGGAAAAATAATGTGTATCTTCAGTTGATGGATGCAATTTCTACAAATGTCAGTTTTGTCAGATTAAATAATCATGTTGTTCAAATCGCTTCTATTCTTACTATTATTTTTTAAAATCTACTTGTTCCATTAGTTGCTAAGAAAAGTATGTTAAAAGCACCAACTATAATTGTGCACTTTTCCATTTTTCCTTCTAGTAGTATCAAGTTTCCTTTCTATATTTTGAAGTTATGTTATTAGGTATATATAAATTTTTATGTTTTTCTTGTCTTTCCCTGGATAAAACTTTTGGTACCATGTTAAGTGGAAGTGATAGCAGCATCCTTGTGCTGTTTTATATCTCAAGGGGAACGTTTTTAATATTTCATCATTAAATTTAATATTTGCTACAAGCATTTTATAACATATTCTTTGTCGGTTAAGGAAGTTCCCTTCTATGTCTAGTTTGCTGATAGTTTTTTTTATCATAAATTGAAGATAAGTTTTATCAAATAATTTTCTGTATCTAATAAGATCATATAAATTTTGTTTTTTTTCTATTAGTGTGCTAAATTATGTTAATTGACTTTTAATGTCACATTATCCTTAATACCTACAATAAACTCTACTTGATTATGACGTATACTTTTTCATATAGGAGTTGCTTTCAATTGTTAATATGTTCTTTAAGATATATCTATATTCTGTATTTTTGTCCTCAGGATTTTTGCATATGGTCTTTATTTTTCCAATCTGGTAATATTCTTGTCCAGCTCTTGAATCAACATTATGCTGGCACATAAAGAATAGGAAAGAATGCACCAATTTTTGCATGTCTGAGTTTTGTAAGATTGCTTTTTCTTCTCCAAACACTTGGAAAAATTCACCAATAAAGCCATCTGATCTGGAAGTTTTCTTTTATGGTAGGATTTTAAAAATAGGTTCAATTTATTTAACAGATAAAGAGTTTTTAGGTATATTATTTTTTCTGGATCATATTGGACAAGATGTATTTATCAAGAAATTTGGCTATCTCATCTAAATTGTGAAACAGTGACATAATGCTGTTTATAATATCCTTAATGCTGTTTAAATATCTGTAGCATCCATTATAATATCCATAATGCTGTTTATATATCTGTAGCATCTAAAGTGATGTCCTCTTTTATACTTCTTTTATTAATAATTTTGTGTTCTCTCAATTTTTCTTGATCAATTTCCTTAATGAATTATTGATATTAATCTTTGCAAGTAATCAAATTTTGGATACACTTATTTTCTCTATTATACATATATTTTCTACTTAATTGATCTCTTATCTTTATTACTTTTTTCCTTCTCCTTCCTTTGGGTTAAATTTACTGTTTCATTTTCAAGTTTCTTAAGATAGAAGCTTGGAACACAGACCTTCAGCCTTTAATATATGTAGTTAACCCTATAAGCATCCCAATTAGCACTGCGTGTAAGTTTTTATATGGCATGCCTTTATTATTTTTTAGTTAAAAATATGTGTTCTTACTTCATTTTTACATATTATTTTAAAGTGTGCTATGCAATTTCCAAGCAGCTGACGATTCTAGCTCTCTTTCTGGGACTGAATTATAGATTAGTGCAACTGTGGTCAGAGGAACTATTCTGAATGATTTCAAAACTTTGAAATTTCTCAAAGTTTACCTTATGACCTAGAATATGATCACTTCTGGTGAATGTGCCAACTACACTTGAGTGTGCATTGTGTCACTGTAGTATGCAGTGTTCTCTTTATTATGTCAAGTTTGTAATAATTCTTTTTAATTTTATTTTTTAAATTCACATCCAAATTAGCATATAGTGCAACAATGATTTCAGGAGTAGACTCCTTAATGCCCCTTACCCATTTAGCCCATCCCCCCTCCCACAATCCTTCCAGTAACCCTCTGTTTGTTCTCCGTATTTAAGAGTCGCTTATGTTTTGTCCCCCTCCTTATTTTTATATTATTTTTGTTTCCCTTCCTTTATGTTCATCTGTTTTGTCTCTTAAAGTCCTCCTATGAGTGAAGTCATATGATATTTGTCTTTCTCTGACTGACTAATTTCACTTAGCATAATACCCTCTAGTTCCATCCACGTAGTTGCAAATGGCAAGATTTCATTCTTTTTGATTGCCGAGTAATACTCCATTGTGTATGTATATCACATCTTCTTTATCCATTCATCCATCAATGGACATTTGGACTCTTTCCATACTTTGGCTATTGTTGATAGTGCTGCTATAAACATGGGGGTGCCTGTGTCCCTTCAAAACAGCACACCTGTATCCCTTGGATAAATACCTAGCAGTGCACTTACTGGGTTGTAGGGTAGTTCTGTTTTTAATTTTGGGGGGAACTTCCATACTGTTTTCCAGAGTGGCTGCACCAGCTTGCATTCCCACCAGCAATGCAAAAGAGATCCTCTTTCTCCATATCCTCACCAACATCTGTTGTTGCCTGAGTTGTTGATGTTAGCCAGTCTGACAGGTGTAAGGAGGTATCTCATCGTGGTTTTGATTTGTATTTCCCTGATGATGACTGCTGTGGAGCATTTTTTCATGTGTCGGTTTGCCGTCTGAATGTCTTCTTTGGAGAAGTGTCTATTCATGTCTTTTGCCCATTTCTTCACTGGATTATTTGTTTTTTGGGTGTTGAGTTTGATAAGTTCTTTATAGATTTTGGATACTAACCCTTTATCTGATATGTCATTTGCACATATCCTCTCCCATTCTGCCGGTTGCCTTTCAGTTTTGCTGATTGTTTCCTTTGCTGTGCAGACACTTTTTATTTTGATGAGGTCCCAATAGTTCATTTTTGTTTTTGTTTCCCTTGCCTCTGGAGACATGTTGAGTAAGAAGTTGCTGCGGCCAAGATCAAAGAGGTTTTTTTCCTGCTTTCTCCTTGAGGATTTTGATGGCTTGCTGTCTTACATTTAGGTCTTCCATCCATTTTGAGTTTATTTTTGTGTATAGTGTATCCCAGCACCACTTGCTGAAGAGACAGTCTTTATTCCATTGGATATTCTTTCCTGCTTTGTCAAAGATTGGCCATACATTTGTGGGTCCATTTCTGGGTTCTCTATTCTGTTCCATTGATCTGAGTGTCTGTTTTTGTGCCAAGTTTGTAATTATTTTTAAATCTTCGACACCCTTACTTATTTTATCCTTGCCTGCTTGTTCTATCAGATGAGAGAAATGTGTTAAAATTTCCCTTTATGATTATAAATTTTCTAGTTCTTATTTTAGTTTTTCCCACTTTTGGTTTATATATTTAAGCTATAATATCAGATAGATGAAAGTTTGAATTGTTATAACTTATTGGTGAATTGACTTTTGACCATTATGTAATGTCTTGTCATCTGTCTCTAGCAATGTTTTTGTCTATAAAATCTCCTTTTATTAGACATTAGTAGTGTTTCACAGGATTTTTTGGTTAGTGTCTATATGGTGTATCTTTTCCCATTCTTTCTCACTTTGAACCTGTGTATTTGTATTTCAAATATTCATCTTATAAATAGTATATTACCATGGTTTTTTGAATCTACTCTAACAATATTTTCTTTAACTAAAGCATTTAGTCTATTTATGTTGAATGTAATTAATGTATAGGATAAAATTAAATATATTAATGTATTTGGGCTTAAATCCACAATTATTCTCTATTTTCTATTGGACTCATTTCAGTTTCCTTTTTCATCTTCTTGCCATTTTTTCATTAATCAAACATTTTATTATAACATAATTTTCCCCAGTAAGTGGTTAGCTATATATATCTTTCTTATTCTTTTAGATATCACTGCATATTTCCTTACTAGAATCTAAAACAATTTACTACTTTTTACTACTTCTCCAGAATTGTTAGAACCTTAGAACCATAACCTCATTTCTCCTCCTCTTGCCTTTTACATTATTTTTTGTCATGAATTTTAATCCTACATATGTATTTTTAGGCCTCATGAAACTTTACCCTTTAGGGGGCACCTGGGTCGGTCAGTTGGTTAAGCATCTGACTTGGCTCAGGTCATGATCTTCCAGCTCATGGGTTTGTTTTGGGCTCTGTGCTAACAGCTCAGCAGGCTGGAGCCTGCTGCAGATTTTGTGTCTCTATCTCTCTCTGCCCCTCCTCTGCTCACCCTCTGTCTCTCTCTCTCAAAAATAAACATTAAAGAAATTTTTAAAAAAATTCTTTTTACCCTTTTTGTGAAGTTAATATTCATTTGAATCTGCTCATATGATTTCTCTTCCCATTATTCTTGTTTCCTTCTGTATTTCTGTACTTCCATATTACTTCTGTTAGTGAAGACTGCTGGTGATAAATTTTGTCTCTATTTTTCTCTTGAAATATATTTATCTTCTATTTTTGAAGAAAAATTTTGCTGAGCATAGAATGATAGATTGCTAAGTATTTTCTTTAGGTATATTGAAGTTGTTCTACCACTCTTCTCCAGATTTCACTATTTCTGTTGAGAGGTCAATTGCCAATCTATTTGTTGCTCTTTTAAGTGATCGTTCTCTTTTCTATGCCTCCCTTTAAAATCTTTTTTAAAAATATTATTTGTTCTCAGCAGTTTTACTATGATGTGTGTAGATGCCAGGTGGGGGCTGGAGACTTTTTAAAAATCCTGCTCGGAATCTTTAGGCTATCTTCAATCTGTGGGTCAGTATCTTTCATCAGTTTGAAAAATTTTTAGACATCATCTAGTGTCAGTTCAAATATTATTTGCCTCATTCTCTCCTTTTTCCTTGGGAAAGCAACTACTACTTTCTGACTGTGACTCACATTTCTTTTACAGTCTTTTCTTTATTTTCCATTCTTACTTTGTCTGTGTTTCAAAGAAATTATTCATCTTTTTGTGTAATTTATCTTCCCCCCCTCTATTTTATTCTGCATAACAATAAACAATGAAGTCTTTTTCTCTTAATTCCAACTTCTAGATAGCCTAAGAGTCTGTCGTTTCTCTGTTCACCCCTTACCCCCATCCTCAACTTTGAGTTTTTGGTTTTATGATTTTTTTTTTGTCTTGGTATGCCTGCTATATCCTTGTTACTTTAAGTGAATGCTGAATATTATATATAAAGAAAATACAAAATCTTTGCATCTCTGCATGATGTTCTCTTTCTCCAGGGAAGGTTTAATTTTCTTCTGGGTGGCAGATATAGCATAAACAAATAGAGCATCATGGTCCAATTGGGTTTGATATGTTTTGAGGTTGTGTTTCAGGCTTTTTGACAGCTTTTCTATTCTTAGTTTGTCTTGATATCTAGGACATTACTCTTCAGTTATCCCAACCAAAAGCCTTGGATACATTCAAGTTCTCCTTCTCTTTGACAGACCCTAACCCCCCATTTTTTTTTCTTTCTGTCTTGGTCAGTTCAGGCTGTTATCATAAAATACCATGGACTTGGTGCTTTAAACAATAGAGATTTATTTTCTTATGGTTCTGAAGGCTGGATGTCAGAGATTAGGATGGATTAGCATGGCTGGACTGAGGTGAGGGCTTTCTTCTTGGCTTCCAGACACCTATCTTCCTGTCTTCACATGCTCTTTCCTCCGTGCATCATAAGAACAGAAAGAAATATTTCTCTCTCTGTTTTGATGAGATCACTAATCTCATCACGAGGGCCCTACCCTCGTGACCTATTCTAACCCTAATTTCCTCCCCAAAGCCCTAGGGCTTTGACATACGAATTTTGGGGGTTCACAAACATCAAGTCCATAATGCTCTCCAATCCAATAACCAGACACTCTGGTTAGCATTTTGAGCAGCTGCTTTGTGGTTGGTCTCCCCACACATGTGCAACTTGGCAATCATCAAATGCTTCAGTGGAAAATTGTGTGTTGGGCTCCTCCAAAGTTTTTCTCCATCATCATGACCCTTCACATCATGGCTGCTTTTGTTGTTCCCTGGTGCTTTGCAACATCTGTGGTTGTGTATTTTATTCAGCTTTTATAGTTGTTTTTAGCAGGGAAAAACTATACATTTCAGTCTAATAGAAGCTGCTCCTTTTTTATCTGTAAGCACTAGTACACTGTTTTCTGAATTGCATGGGTGAGAAAGAATATAAAAATGCAAGAAAGACATTCTTTCTGGGAATAAGATTATATAATGAGCAGGGCTTCTCTGTGTTCTCTAGGAATTCAGAATGTAGATAGTGTTGATTCTTTCTCATTCATGTTTTTTTAAATTTAATTTTTTTTTTGAGGGAGAAAGAGACAGAGGATAAGTGGGGAGGGGGGTAGAGAGAGAGAGGGAGAGGGAGACACAGAACCCAAAGTAGACTCCAGGTTCTGAGCTGTTAGCACAGAGCCCAACATGCGACTCAAACTCATGAGCTGTGAGATCATGACCTGAGCCGAAGTCAGATGTTCAACCGACTGAGCCACCCAGGCGCCCCTCTAATTCACGTTTTAAATTTACTTCCAATCTTTAATTTAATTTCATTTGGGAACTATTTGATCAGTAAAATTTTACTTGTCCGGACTATATATTTATTCTTAATTCTATTTTACTGAACGTCATGTAGATAGAAAAAGGGAGTTAAAAAATAAATTTAGGCTAACATGGCAAAGGATACACTCACTTGGGGGCATTTGAGTGGCTCAGTCGGTGAAGCATCTGACTTCACCTCAGGTCATGATCTCGCAGTTTGTGAGTTCAAGCCCCACGCTGCGCTCTATGCTAACAGCTCAGAGCCTGAAGCTGGCTTCTGATTCTGTGTCTCCCTCTCTCTCTCTGCCCCTCCACTGCTTCTGCTCTGTCTCTCTGTCTCTCTGTCTCTCTCTCAAAAATAAATAAACATTAAAAAAATTTTTTAAAAAAGGATATACTCACTTCATATAGTCATATGAAGCAAAGAAAAAATTGGAAATACATCAGCTGTGAGTACCAAAACCACAGATTTTGAAGTTTAGAGGTTTTTTGTACATTGGTATTTTCCTGTTTCTGCAACAACAGGGCTCTACACTGAGAGAGAGGGAGAGAGAGAGATAAAATGTAAACAGAGATATGAACTGAATCATAAAAGGAATATTTCAAATTTCAACTCATTATCCCAAGAATGGAAATTTACAAAACTTTCAAGGTAATATATTTTTTCTAATTAATAATCTCATTATTTTAAATGTCAAACCACTCTCAGCATATCAGAGAGTTCCAAAATGTATATCCAATCCAAATATGCAATCTCTAAGAAATGGACCATGATGTTTTTATTACTGTTACATGTCAGTTTCATGTGTTACTATGATATTTCTCACCAGACTTCAAAAAATTACTGTCACCTAACATAGCATTAAGATAATTTCTTATTGAAGATAAGTAGCAAGAGCAAAACTACTTAGCACTTGACTAATGCTTTACATGGATTAATCCGCACTTGGCAAGTATTATCTTGTTCTCATTTAACAATTGGGAAAATGGAGACAAAGAGAGATTAACTCTGGAGAGCAGAATTAGCACAATAGTTTACGGTAGAAATTTGCCTAGATAATCATCCCACCTCTTGGTGCATTTCTTAGACCAAAGCCAAACCAAATTAACAAACCAAACCAACCAACAAAATAAGCAAAATAATCATCTTTTAAAAAGGTATATAGACTTTTTTTTACAACCATTTGACAAAGTGGAACTGGAAAAAATGTTATTTTTAAGATGCAGAGTATTTCTGCTTTCTAAGGCATGGAGGTTCGAACTATCCTGGAGGGGATCTTCTTGGTTGTGGGGAGGAAGTGTCCCACTACTAGATGGGACAGGAATCCATGCATTATTATTGGTTTTTTTCATGAGTAGTTTAGTAGCCCAAATACTGATGCTTCAGATCAAGCAATTAAGTTTCTCATTACTAACATAAATAGGATTTATTTTTTAATAGATATTTGTCATTCCAAATTATGTAAATTTGTTTTATGCTTATATATTTATTGCTGGTCTTGGTAGATGTGTATGCTATTATTCAAATTGTTGCTCATAGGAGATCAGGTTAAAATCTCAAAAGGCTTAGAAGATTTTGTTGGCCTGGTCATACCATCATACTAGAGAGTAGTCTTGAAATGGAAGTATATTGTTGCTGAACATAATTGAAGAACTAAAGGCTGACAGATGGTGTTATTCAAGATGAAATAACCTAGACCTTGAGAATTATACTGATGCTGACTGAATGCATGTATTTGAGACATATGTTGATAAAAATTACAGAAATTACAAGATATCTTATGGTCTGATGTATTTGGGGTCAAAAGGGCTAAAATCATGGGACGTATGTTTAAAGATGAGATTCCCTCTCCAGGGAAATTACATTCCCAATGACAGTCATCCTAGAGGAGGGAAGAATGACTGGGAGATGGGATTTAGATTGAGGGAGGGGGGAAAACTATTTTCCTTTTGGGATTCAAGGAGATGGGGCTAGGATTCTGGAGAAGGGAGTAAGATTACAGGGACTCCCATTGGGGAAAGCAGGCTGCCTCTTATCACAGCTGCCACCCAGAAATTAAATAACCTGGCTGACCTTTAAAAACAGCAAGATCACACGCAGCTAAACAAGAAGTTGCATAGTAGGGGATCAGCGATGAGGGTCTTAGAACTGTAGTCTCTTTCTAAGAGCAACATATCCATGTATAAATTATCTGTGATGTAATTTCCTCCAATTATTGACTTTAGTAAAGACCCTAATTGCTACAGTGTGGTCTCAGCTCTTGTGGTCTGGCTGAAGTGGAACTAGACCAGCAACGGCCTGAACAACAGGGCTGCAAGAAGAGATGCTCCAAAGTAAGAACCTGACAGGTGACTGCAGTGGCTGACAATAACCTTCTTGGAGTGGGAACACCTATGCACTCCCTGGGGGCTTCCCTGGGAAGAGTATGTGTGTTAAAGTGCAGACTTCTCACAGATGCGTGTAATATGAGACCCTTCATAGGGTCTGTGATTTGCGACATCACAGACTGGAGAATTATGGAACATTTAAAGAACACAATACAAAAGCTTTCACAGTTAAAACAGCAAACTACAGAGTAAAAATAAACATCAACTTACTCTATGCTTACCATTTGCGGGGGGGGGGGTGAATACTTTTGGGAGTTTTTATTGCTTTGACTTTTTTCTTTTGCAACACAATAATCAATATTTATTTTAAAATTAAAGTTTTTGGGGCGCCTGGGTGGCGCAGTTGGTTAAGCGTCCGACTTCAGCCAGGTCACCATCTCGCGGTCCGTGAGTTCGAGCCCCGCGTCAGGCTCTGGGCTTATGGCTCAGAGCCTGGAGCCTGTTTCCGATTCTGTGTCTCCCTCTCTCTCTGCCCCTCCCCCGTTCATGCTTTGTCTCTCTCTGTCCCAAAAATAAAAAAAAAATAAATAAATAAATAAAATTAAAGTTTTTTTTTAGATTTACATCACATCTGTTTAGACTAATATTTTATTTTATTTTTTATTTTATTAAAAACATTTTTTTACATTTATTTATTTTTGAGAGAGAGACAGAGCATAAGTGGGGAAGGGGCAGAAAGAGAAGGAGACACAGAATCCAAGCAGGCTCCAGGCTCTGAGTTGTCAGCACAGAGCCTGACACGGGGCTCAAACCCACAAACCGTGAGGTCATGACCCGAGCCGAAGTTGGACGCTTAACCGACTGAGCCACCCAGGCGCCCCTGATTAGACTAATATTTTAAAATGAATAGCTGTTCTTTAATGTCAGAGTCAAAGCAGATTATTTGTTTTCTTTGGAACTAGAGTAATTCCTTGACTAATTATGATGAATAATAAAAGTTATTAGCTGTTGGTCTTTACACGTTTACTTTTAGCAGACGAATACACGCACACATATACACACAGGTATACTTTAGATGAACACTAATTTTGCTTGTTGATTTAAGCCAATGGTTTTCAAAATGTCAAGGATTCAGAGTGTACCATTACAACATGCAGTAAATATTAATAATACAGATTCCTGGCTCATAACCCCAGGAATTCTGATTCAGAAGAATGGTCTAGGGCTCAGAAATCGTCATTTTCACAAGCTCGTTGGCATTTATTGTGTCAATAATGTTTGAGAATCACTGCCAGAGGCTCCTCCATATGTTGGACATTTATTACTTAAAAAATTCACAGCTTTTTCTTTCACTGTAGATGCTCAGAGCTAAAACAGTCAAGTTATTTTTTAATGTACAAAAAAAAAATCAAAATCTGAAAAATACAAAGAAAAGCAATTTTTTTTTTTTACCAAGACAGTAAAAGCATTTGAATTCATATTGAATTGCTGGCCATTATGAAATTTTTGCCCTGCTTTACAGCACTGTGATATCACTTGAGATAAAGTCCCGGGCGCCTGGGTGGCGCCGTCGGTTAAGCGTCCGACTTCAGCCAGGTCACGATCTCGCGGTCCGTGAGTTTGAGCCCCGCATCGGGCTCTGGGCTGATGGCTCGGAGCCTGGAGCCTGTTTCCGATTCTGTGTCCCCCTCTCTCTCTGCCCCTCCCCCATTCATGCTCTGTCTCTCTCTGTCCCAAAAATAAAATAAAAAAAAATTAATTAATTTAAAAAAAAAAAAAAACGTTAAAAAAAAAAAAAAGTCCCAAGTGACCTCTGCTCATCTCCACGCCTCATCACTGGCTCACACTTTCTACCACAATGCCATCTCTGAAACAGCTCCCAAGGAGGTAGAAATAGGAATTTCTCCATGTTGTGCAAATCCCCCAAACTGATCATTTCTAGCCTTCCCTGTTCTCTGAACCAACCCCCACTAGACTGGATGCACTCACAAGAGGATGATGGCTTTTCTTTTAGAACTAGAATTTGTAGTCAGTCAATAACACTACTGATTGTCACTTTTGTTTTACTGTGGTGTTTGGTTAACATCTGTTATCACAGTGGGTTCATATTATTGCTCCTTGATTTCTTTTCTCAGTGCTCAGTATACATCCTGTGTTGGTATCTTTCTTATGGCATCTTGCCTTACTGCTATTTGTGTGTATACCTCTTTCTCTTCCTCCCTTTTTTCTTTTTCCTCCATTCTTCCCTCCCTTCCTCATCTCTTTTCTTTTTTCCTTAGAAGATCCCTCAAGGGGTTGTTCCAGGATCACCCAGTGTTTGTTCCTCATATGTGGCACTTGTGGGTTCTGCATGTGTGGACACTGAGCTTGGAAGTGAGAGGCACAAGTGGGGGGCAGAGGCAAGGCACCATCAGACTGTACCTGTGTGAAGCTGGTCAAAGCCTGCAGGGTACAACTGCAGCAACTGACATGAGAGACTGGTGGGCCGACAGATTGTAAAGTAGGGCCCAAGAGATGCTGACATGGATGGCTTTGAGAAGACGAATTAAGAGTTGCCAAGCAGACAAGTGGCAGATCATGGGAGTCCAAGGAGAGAGACTAACACATGGAAAGAAACCAAGGCATGAAACAGTGGGTTGTGTCCAGAGACTGACATGCGGTCCCAGTTTGACAGAACATAAAACAAGAGGGGGTTCTGACAAGAGATGAGGCATTTCCTTATAGCCTTATTTTATAGAATTGAAAAGGACTCTGAGAATTGTTTAGTTTCACGTACACTGGAATTTATTATTGGTTTAATTTTATGAGATAATTTACACCCTATAAAGACAAAGGCATCACTGTCTTTTCCACCATAGCCAGGCACATGGTAGGCATCTTGAATGGAGGGTGAAGTCGTCAGGGGTTTTGTGTTCCATTCCAGAGATCTCCCACCAGGCTCTGAGATGCTGGAGGACAAATGTATCTACCTCATTCTCCTAAGTGCCCACTGCAGAGCCTTCTGCCAGTAGGTACCCAGAGACGGCTGACTGAAAGGATGCTGAATTACACAGTTCCTGAGTTACACTGATTCAGTGGAAGGTATGAGAAGCATAGGAATGCTATGAGAGGCTGCTGTATTGTAAGAGAGATGTCAAGAAGCATGATTTGAATAATTTGAAGGAAGAGGGAAGACATTTTTGACATCTAGTTATTTTCCAAACTAACGCGACTAGTCAAATCATTCATAACACTCAAACTAATTCATGCTCTCAGATCAAGCCTCAGAGTTTCTTTCCTGGATTCTGGCATATGAACTTTCCAAGACATCAGGGAAAATACTTGCTATTATTTTACATATATGCCTACTAAACAGTAACAATTATCCAAGTGGTAAGATATTAATGTGGCTTTAGACTATAACTGCATTTATAAGACATCAACTGCTCTTTGACATTTGCTTCTAGATAGAGCGTTATCAGTATAAGTGTGGAGAAGCAAATGAGTCCCAACAAATTAATGATTCTTGGGTGAAAGCCACAAGGCTTCTTCGGGTACATTCTTCCCATAGTTGTGACATCTCTGACAAAGAGCCAAAGAAAATGTGAGTTCTAAATAGTATAAGGCATACCATTTCAGCTTTTTTTGTTTTCTTTTCAAATGTCATTTCACATTTGCAATGAATTGACCTAGCACAGAAAGGATACACAATGCTGAGAGGAAAATCTGTGAGCGACTCCATGAAGGTATTTGAGATTTGGTGTTTTTTCCATAGTTAAGCCTATCAGTGGCCTCTGGGAATATCCTTTTTTTTTCTTTTTAAATAAAAGCTTACAATGTGTTATTTACATAATGACTTGATAATTTTAGTAAGAGTAAGATAGGAAGCATCTAGCAGAATAGAGTTCTTGTTAATTAAATGATGTGCTAGGCAACAGGATCAAAATCTGAGTCAGAGGGTACCTTAAAGATCTGGTGTTTTACCTAGGAATTGACAACCTAGAGAATGAAGTCTGGCCTACAAGGTAGGTTTTCTTTAACCCACACTTGGTTTCTACCCCTGCTCTCCTTCCAAATCCGAAGCTATTGATAACTCAAGATGTTTCCCACAAATGTGAAGAGTTGCAGCTTATCATCTTTTAGGACAATACTGAGCCCTTATCTCCAACCATAAGATGGGGCTGCCAACAGCTCTTCCCTTTAGAGAAGGAAGCCCTGCTTCTCTGTCCTCCACCGACCCACTGAGGTCTCCAGCCTCACATGCCCTGCAGGCGTGTGAGTTTCCAATTCCTGTGCTACTTTAATGCCAAGGTATATTTTAACTGTAATATCTTGAATATCTGAAATTGAATAACACATGCTGTACTTTTATCTGGTTAACATGGGTAATTTTTCTTCAGTATGGTATTATCTGGCAATATAAATATTATAATTTGTTTAACATGTTACAGTTTTAAACTAATTAGGGATTTACTTCTACCTAATGAAATTTGCTTATAGTAATTTAACGTTATCTTGTTAGTACAGATTGCAAATACCAATTCTTTTCAAAATATTTTTTTCTTTGAAGGCACCTTGAATATATACATATATGATCTCGGATTAGTTTCTATTCTGAATGTTTTTTAAACTATAACACCAATTTAAAGTAGGAATAATTTTCAAATGGCAAAATAGTTGACAACAAACACTTGGCTGTATAATTGGGAATCTGATGCTCACTCCCAGTAAATGATTTGACCTACTTTTTTGAATATTTATTTAGCAAATGCTTATCATATTTCAAAATCTCTGTGTAGAGGGCAATTAGAGAATATAAAGGTGAATGAGACATGGTCTCTGCCCTCCAAAGAACTTACATTCTGGTCAGGAATACAAATGCATAAATAATTCAAGGCAGCTGGGAAAGGGGAGTGCTGAATGGTCGGCCAGAAGAACTGAGCACTGTCAAGGTCAGAACTGGAGTAAAGTTGTGTGGGGAAGGAAGTAAGGGTGTTACTGCAAGATTCTAACCCACTGACCCAGGGTGTTAGAGAGTCTACCCAAGTTTGGGACAGGATTGCAGACCAAAAGCATGCTGAATGCTGCCCCCAAAAGGGGTAGATTCCAGGCCCTGGTCTTGTCAGTAAGAATTTTTTTTATCAGGTTGTATAGCTTTGTAAAAATGCAACTTGGAAGAGTTAAATGTTGGCCTCAAAAAAAATTAGGATACTAGTCTAATGAAAGAGATTAACCATAGCCTGCCTTTCTGTTTGGAGTTGTTTTGACGATTTTTTCATGAGGATTGCTGTGGATAATCCACGCTGGCGTGGGCTTAAGGTGGTTGTAATATTTGCTAAGAGGAAAGATATCCTCTTAGACTATGTCAGTGAAGACCCTTGTCACTTAGCCAACACTGAAAAAATCTGGTCTGTAGATGCTGGTCCTACAATGACTTTTATTCTGGAGGTAAAATCGTCCAGATTTATTATTTGATATTATAGATAAAAACAACAACAACAAAAAAACAAACAATAACAATGATTATTGGGCTAAAACTTTCCCTTTCCAGCTTTTGCAAATTCTTCTATTTGGATAACCTGATGACATTAGGAAATCTCACTTAAATGACTGAGACTCACTTAGAACCTCAAGAGAAGGAGACAGGGATGAAGAGAGGTAGGGATTATCACTGATCAATGTGGCAGAACGCATGCTTCGAATTGCAGAGTTGCTGGAAAATGTCATTTCTGATTACACATTGTTAGTGAGCTCTTACTACTACTAGCTGGCCAAGCACTGAAAGGAGAAGAGTGGATAATATTAACTCACATTGATAACTTACAGTTGTCTTGTACTTTCGTTGAATCCATCTTTTTCCATCTGCTTAAGTGCCTCCAATGGGCCTTTGTACCTGATTGTCTTTTGCCAACGCTGTTTAGGTCAGCTTGTGTGTGTGTGTGTGTGTGTGTGTGTGTGTGATTTTAGGTCCTTCCCTAGGCACAGTCAGTGAACTAGCCCATCCACGTTTATATTTATTGCACATAATTAAAGCAAAGCACTAGAAAAGATATGTAAAACATAGTGACCACAAGACTCACTCCCTGCCTACATTATGTTTATAGTATGGGAGCACCTGGGTGGCTTAGTCAGTTAAGTGTCTGACTCTTGGTTTTGATTGAGGTCATGATCTCAGAGTTTGTGAGATTGAGCCCTGTGTCCAGCTAGCTCTCTGCATTGACAGCACAGATCCTTCTTGGGATTCTCTCTCTCTCTCTCTCTGCCCCTCCCCTGCTTTCTTTTCTCTCTCTCAAAATAAATAAACATTAAAAAATCATGTTTATAGTATGGAAGGAAGGAGGAGGGAGGAAAAGTAATTCATTACAACCCTGTAATTTCCAAGCACCCTCACAGGGCGCTCAAGTAAGTGACCCAAGCTAGAAAGTGTCCCAATGCCTCCCACCAGCCCTCCCATTAGCAGCTTTTGTTTATTCCCTTCCCCTTGCACTGGTAGATTTTTGTCTTGTAATAGACTGAGCTGGATACATCTGTCGCAAAGACTGTGAAATACATTTCCCTAACTCCAGTTCCTGGCCAAGGGTCTGGCTCCTCTTTGGCGCCCAGTGATTATTTATAGAATTAGTTGAATCTCCTTAACTAAAACAGAGTGCTGGTGGGGAGATGATGCTTGGCATTCAAAAGCTCTGATTTAATGTCTGCTCGCCATAGGGTTGGAGTCCTTCCACGGAGCAGGCAGAGCACCTGCCCATTAATCATTGACCAATTTCTCAGGTCATCAGTTTTCCTCGAGAAAATACAAAAAATTCAGGCTTCTTCAGCTTCATTTACTGGCGAATGCCCCGGAGTGTATGCATGTGCCTCACTTTAGGAAAGCCGAATATGGAAATGGCTGGATGTAAAAGACTTTTTAAAAATAGGAGTTTCACAAGTTGGATTTGTGGTGCATTGTGAACAGTCCACTGACGGCGCTGACCAGATCTATTGTGTTAGGCATAAGGGGTAACACGATAAGGCAGATGGGGTGTAGCTGTGTGACTCTGTTTAAAATGGCTGCTTCCCTAGCACACAGCCTCTCCCCTACTTTTGAACACCCGCATTCTGACTTGCCGTTTCATCTAAGCTCAGGATTTTGATGTACTCTGTTGTCTAAGCACATCCTCACCACCATAAACCTTAGCAAAGTTGGCACTGCATCTCTAAAATCATGTGAAAAAAATGAATCAGAGCTTACACTTTGTTTGGGAATCACGTTGAATGCAGAGTACACAGGATTTCCTCCAGCTGTCTCGCAGAAAATCTCCAGGATCCTCTCTGCTTCCTTTCTTCTTCTGGACCCCTCAGGCCCTGAGGCCCCACCCCACTCCCCAAAAAGGAGATATAGTGCAGAAATTGAGCCAGGGACTATGGGAACAAGCCCCACGCAAAACAAAACAAAAACAAAAACAAACCACTGTACACCTGGGGTCTTTTTGTCGCTGCTATTGTTAACCACTTCTCTTCCAAAGCAGAACCTGCCAGAAGGCACCCTGTCTGCAAGCCCGACTTAAAATGGAGGACTCCTCCTCCAAAAACACCAATGAGCTACTGAGTTGCCTTCCAACCCATCAGGATGAAGTCCTTCCACCAATCACGATGAGGTCCTTCCAACCAATCAGGATGAGGGAACTTTCTCTATATACGCAGGACCTTCTCTCTCCTCTCAGAGGGTACATTAAGTGCTATTTGCTAGTGCTGGTGTTCTGTTCAGCTTGAGCTGTAGTGTCTATAGAGCTTTTCCTGTGACTTTGTTCTTCAGGTCTGGACTCTTTTCTATCATCGACAGCCCAAGAACGTGACTCTGGTAATAAAATGAGGGGGTTAAAATCAAGGTCATGTATTAGGCCCTGTGTTAACCAGAACATACTCTCTATCCTTACCTCCTTCTGTCATTCTGTATGTATTGTAAGTGTGTGTGCTTCCTCTTGGTAGTCCCTCTCTCTCCTTCTGCATTTACACAGGCCTAGGATTACTCCTATTTTAGTGTTCTCCCCATCCCACTTCATCTGGTGTGCCTCTCTGAGGCCAGCCTAAGTGGCTTTACCAAATGCTGGAGGTGAGAGTGCCCTGCCACACATACAGATAATAAAGGTGAAAGTATTCTATAGAGAATCTAAAAGCAATAATAACAACTTAAAATCTGTTTATTATCACCACATGCCCTAGCAGCTCTAAGCAATGTCTATACCAAATGCTCCTCCTGATCTGGAAGGAGCAGACTTAACTGGTGCCTGACCCAGTGGCTGGTATTCCTCCAGCCAGCCCTGCTCTGGAACTTAGAAATTCCTTCCCTTGGTTGGCTTTTCTCACCTCTTCTCCTCATGGAGGAATAGGAAGCAGAGTGGACCTAAAGCAGCGAAAAATATGACCCTGGGACCACTGGTGGCCTTTAGTTATTTAGCTCTATCAAGTTGGCAGTTTCAAAGAGAAACAGAGAAAACAATACACTTTTCATATGTTGGCAATTATTTTTCCCAGAAATCCTGTTAACATCCTTCAAATTACATTCCCAGCCTCTGCACAACATACTCTAAAATGGCAAAGTTGGTTGTTCGTCTCGATCCACAGTGTACACTTTGTTGAAAGAATATTTTCCATTGTTTGCATGTTGCTTATTTTAATAAAGTTAACAGTTTTAATTATTTTTAAATGTTGCATTACATCCTTTGAAAATGGCTCAAAATACATCATTAAAGCATTAAGGTAGTCATTTAAAAGGTAATGCAAATGCAACTTTAATGAATCTGAAGGTGGCCTAATTTAAAAAAATTTTTATTATTTATTATTGTTTTTAATTTACATCTGAATTAGCATATAGTGCAATAATGATTTCAGGGGTAGAATCCAGTGATTTATCCCCTACGTATAACACCCAGTGCTCATCCCAACAAGTGTCTTCCTTAATGCTCTTTGCCTATTTTGACCATCCCTCCCACCCACAAACCCTCCAGCAGCCCTCAGTTTGTTATCTATTTAAGAGACTCCTATAATTTGTCCCCCTCCCTGTTTTTACATTATTTTTGCTTCCCTTCCATTATGTTCATCTGTTTTGTATCTTAAATTCCACACGAGTGAAGTCATATGATATTTGTCTTTCTCTGACTGACTTATTTCACTTAGCATAATACATTCTAGTTCTATCCACGTTGTTACAAATGGCAAGATTTCATTCTTTTTGATTGCAGAGAAATGAATATTCCAGTGTATATATATGTACCACACCTTCTTTATCCATTCTTCCGTCGGTGGACATTTGGGCTCTTTCCATACTTTGGCTATTGTCTATAGTGCTGCTATAAACATTGGGGTGCTGTGCCCCTTTGCAACAGCACACTTGTATACTTTGGACAAATAACTAGTAGTGCAATTGCTGGGTTCTAGGGTAGTTCCATTTTTAATTTTTTAAGGAAATTCCATACTATTTTCAGAGTGGCTGCACCAGTCTGCATTCCCACCAGCAGACAAAAGGGTTCCTCTTTCTCCACATCCTCGCCAACATCTGTTGTTGCCTGAGTTGTTAATGTTAGCCATTCTGATAGGTGTGAGTTGGTATCTCAATGTGGTTTTAATTTGTATTTCCCTGATAATGAGTGATATTGAGCATTTTTTCATGTGTCTGTTAGCCATCTGGATGTCTTCTTTGGAGAAGTGTTTATTTGCCCATTTCTTCACTGGATTATTTGTTTTTTGGGTGTTGAGTTTGATAAGTTCTTTATAGATTTGGGATCTAACCCTTTATCTGATATGTCATTTTCAAATATCTTGTCCTATTCTGTCAGTTGCCTTTTAGTTTTGCTGATTGTTTCCTTCACTGTGCAGAAGATTTTATTTTAATGAGGTCCCAATAGTTCATTTTTGCTTTTGTTTCCCTTGTCTCTGGAGACCTGTTGAGTAAGAAGTTGCTGTGGCCGAGGTAAAAGAAGTTTTGCCTGCTTTCTCCTCTAGGATTTTGATGGCTTCTGTCTTATGTTTATGTCTTTCATCCATCTTGAATTTATTTTTGTGTATGATGTAAGAAAGTGTCCCAGGTCCATTCTTCTGCATGTTGCTATCCAATTTTCCCTATACCATTTGCTGAAGAGACTGTCTTTATTCCACTGTATATTCTTTCCTGCCTTGTCAAAGATTAGTTGGCCATACATCTGAGGGTCCATTTCTGCGTTCTCTATTCTGTTCCATTGATCTAAGTGTCTGTTTTTGTGCCCGTACCATAGGGGCACAAATTGATGATTACAGCTTTGTAATACATCTTGAAGTCTGGGATTGTGATGCCTCCAGCTTTGGTTTTCTTTTTCAAGATTGCTTTGGCTATCTGGTTCCATACAAATTTTAGGATTATTTGTTCTAGCATGTGAAGAATGTTGATGTTATTTTGATAGGGATTGCATTGAATATGTTGATTGCTTTGGGTAGTATCGAAATTTCAACAATATTTTTTCTTCCAATCCATGAACATGGAATGTTTTTCCATTTTTTGGTGCCTTCTTCAATTTCTTTCATAAGCTTTATATAGTTTTTAGTGTATAGATTTTTCACCTCTTTGCTTAGGTTTATTCCTAGGTACTTTATGGTTTTTGGTGCAGTTGTAAATGGGATCAATTCCTTGATTTCTCTTTCTGTTGCTTCATTATTGGCGTAAAGAAATGCAACCGATTTCTGCGCATTGATTTTATATCCTGCAACTTTGTTGAATTCATGGATCAGTTCTAGCAGTTTTTTGGTAGAATCTTTTGCATTTTCCATATACAGTATCATGTCATCTGCGAAGAGTGAAAATTTGACTTCCTCCTTGCCAATTTGTATGCCTTTTATTTCTTTGTGTTGTCTGATTGCTGACGCTAGGATTGCGAGAGTGGACATCCCTGTCATGTTCATAACCTTAGGAAGAAAGCTCTCAGTTTTTCCCCATTGAGGATGATATTCGTGGTGGGTCTTTTTGCATATGGCTTTTATGATCTTGAGGTATGATCTGAAAGTGTGCTAATTTTATACAAGCATCTGGAAAAGGAAAGTCTACATAGGAAATAAAGAGTGGACACCTGAAAATCAGTTATTACTGGAAAAGTGACCCATTTGCTCCCTGTCCCCAGTTTTGTTGTCTATGAAACTGTCATTTAGTGGCATGAAGCCAAAAGATTTTCACATCATTCTGAAACAGAACAGCAACCTCTTTGGTAAACCAATCACATTTTCTTGGAATGAGCTCAAAATAATGTTTTGGAATAGCAAACTGATTAATCTTGTCATGAAAGTTAGACATGAGATAATATTACTCATGTATTTAAATTACTCAGGCATCAAAATGAGTAATTTTCATTACATATAACGAAAAAAGGTATGTCCCTCTATTTCAAGAACGTAAAACCAGAGACAAAGTCATTACCGATATTTTATTTGGAGAAGAAACAGAATGAGTTCTTGGCAAACTTATTAAATAGCACCTTTTAGATATTACATATTGTCAGTGGCATATGATGTGATTGAGCAGTCAGCATCCCATGGGCATGCTTAGAGATGCTGCACTTTACAGTGAGATGGAAACATTATTTTGAGCAGAGTATAGAACAGCTTTTGGCAAAGGTACTTTAATTTTTTTTATGTTTATTCATTTTTGAAAGAGAGAGACAGAGCACAAGCAGGGGGGAGCGGAGAGAGAGGGGGACACAGAATCTGAAGCAGGCTCCAGGCTCCAAGCTGTCAGCACAGAGCCCGACACGGGGCTCAAACTCACAAACCTCTAGATCATGACCTGAGCCAAAGCCAGACGCTCAACTGACTGAGCCGCCTAGGAGCCCCAGCAGAGGTACTTTAAATGAGGAAAAGTACCCAATAATTTCTTATTGTGTTCTCTTAAAACGCGCAGAAGAGAGATTTCTCATAGCTAACACCTGTTTTTGAGAGTCACGAGGTGTACTGGAAATGGTGCATTGGGGTCAGAACTGAAAATGCACCAGATACATGGGTCACAAAGGGGGGATTTACCATAAGGAGAGAAGACACTGCTCCTGGATGCCAGCCCATCCACCAGCTTATTCCAGGACAACAGGTGGTAATCAATAATATACATCCAGATCTTGATTCAGTGGCTGTGATTAAATTGTAAACCCTGAGGATATGTCTCTTCAGCCTGCTGTTCAAAGAAAAAGGCAGCAAGTACAAGACTCTTTCTACGTAAGTTTGCCGACTCTCAAGAGGAAAGTTGTTTACACCTGAGTGAATAAAGTATGAAATACAACTATTTTTTCACAGCACTGTTCAAATCAGCAAAGACCACCTCTATAATTTTAAGTGACTTGCTCAAATGGAATGTTTCAACATTCGAGTCAATAGCTGAATACCTTGACTCTATTATCCTAGAGATAAAATATAATTTTTAATGTTTACAAAAATATATCAGATTTATTAAGAAGACTAAATTATGGTGAAGTCAGCTTTGTCATCTGGAATTTGGATCTTTCCCAAAATTTGAATATATTTTTTCTCCCAGCAGAAAAACAAATCAATAATATATAATTGAGAATTTTTTTAAAAACACATCCAAATGCCAGAACAGACTATAAATGCATTAAGAATTAAAGCACCTGAAAGTGGATTATTAATCTACTTTCTGCTGTTTCCCAAATTAAAACATTTAGCTTTCCAGTTTGGGACAGGATATCCCAAGCTAGTACATGACAGAAATTTGAGAGTAACCTTCAATGAATTCTCTTTCCATCTTGCCAGCCTCTGCACTGATCCTAATACCCAGATTTATCTGACAGTCACCAAACACTCCCATTTCTGATGATCTATAACTGTAAATTAAGATTTACTATTTGGGGAGCACCTGGGTGACTCAGTCGGTTAAGCGTCTGACTTCAGCTCAGGTCATGATCTCATGGTTTGTGAGTTGGAGCCCCACATCAGGCTCTGTGCTGACAGCTCAGAGCCTTCCTTGAGCCTGCTTCGGATTCTGTGTCTCCCTCTCTCTCTGCCCCTCCCCCACTTGCACTCTGTCTTTCAAAAATAAACATTAAAAAAAGATTTTCTATTTTTACTTTGTAAAAACGATTGAGAACATAAACCAAGTAGATGTGAAACATGACTGGCAGCTTAAGGCATATTTATCATAGAACTGGGTATCCATGTACTAGTACTTTGGTGAAAGATGGAAAAATATGTTGTCCATTATATGGCTATGAAACAGTAATAATTAGCTTGTAAATATTTTATTTCATATTTGCCTTATTTAAAAGATGTTTATAGAATGCTACATATGCCCTGACACTCATAAAAAGCTTCCTGAGGCTAATATGAAAAAGACATTCTACTTCCAGTGTGGATAAATGAAATCACGAAGAATTACACTGGGGTTTGGAATAAAACACTCCTGGTAATAAACCATGTGACTTTGTTTTCTGCCTACAGATCCCTGAGGAACTTCTTCAGAGAGAATGGAAAACATGAGGGGGAGGGCAATAGGAGGTTAGGGTTTGAGGATCCTGGGTTTCTGCCCATTTTCTTTCTTCCATTATAATTTGTTAGGATGATTTTAAATTTTGTATAAAAATATGGGTATTGTTTTGAAAAAAATTGTTTTATAACAGATTTTGTAGCATTTATGCTAGCTAAATTTAGCTAAATTGGAACCTTTTTACTCTCTTGTTTTAATATCTATTATTATTGCTTATTGTAATTTCAATAATGACAATGCTTCCTACTCTCATTGTCTATTAAAACTTAAAATTCCATAATCATGCAGTTAAACTCTCACAGTGATAATAATTGTTATGTGTCTGCATGTTCCTATGCAGAACATTTTTACTGCATATGTCTTCATTTCCGTAATGCAAGGGTAAGCATTTGTTTCCAATACAATTGCAAGCTGTTCTTAATGTAAACATCAGTATTCCATCAGCCTTACAAACCCACAAGCAACAGCTCTCCAGTAAGCATCAGCATTGTTATCTCTATTCCTCCAGGGAATACATTTTCACTTTGGTAATTTTGCCTATATTTTTAGGATTAAACGTATGCTTCTCTCACATTGGAGTGAAGAAGGGCATACTCATTTATCATTAAGCAGGCAGTCTGTTTTCCAACACTTAAAGGCAGAGAGAAAGGGGGGTGGTGAGGGGGGTGGAGAAAGGAAAGATCCCTGCTGTCCAACTTGACTTTTGAGAGTTTTCCAGTGTTTTGGACCTCTGTCCATGGTAGCATATACCAGGCTGCACTCATTTTAGGTGCTAGAAAAAAGAGGAGAGGAGAGGAGGGAGAGGAGAGGAAAGGAGAGGAGAGGAAAGGAGAGGAGAGGAGAGGAGAGGAGAGGGGAGAGGAGGGGAGGAAGGGAGGGGTGGGGAGGAGAGACAGTTGTTTCTCCTATCAAGTGGCCAATCCAGCTCTTGGTTCTAGCACTATTTTTGTATCTATGGTTAGCATTGAGGTGTTAATTTCTAGAGTGAATGGGAATCGAATGGATTGGCTGGTACTGGGAAGAGTGGGCAAGTTAGACCAGGAGCCATTTCTTTATTTTCTTTTTTCTCTGTTTTTAATCATTTCAGCCTAATGCTCTTTGTCAGTAAACCATATTACTCCTACTACCGCTCCCTAATAGTAAGAAGTATAATTTAATAAGTAAATACTATATGTAAACAGCTATGCTGATTCTTTTACATATATTACTTCATCTAAAACAGTCATAACCCCTTTGAGGCAGGTGTTACTTCCTGCAATGTTCAGATTAGGTCATCAAGGCATAGAGTTCAGTAGTTGGCCTGACATGATATAGCAACTACATGTGTAACTGTCATCCCAATACAGAAGTCAAAGACTTCAAAGCTTTAACTAATGCTAAACCTTTGTATTATTTTGTTCTACAAAAAAAGTGAGGCTTTCAAGAAGAAAAGCTATACATTTTCCTTCAATCAACACTAACTAAATAGGTTGGCTGTCTGGGGAATGTGTAAGACATGGATTCTTTCCTCAAGGAACTTGGAATCTAGGAAGAGAGATTATGTAAATGAAAAAGTAATTGTAACAGCAAAAAGTGGTAAGTATGACAAAAGAAGTACAGATGAGGTTTGTTTGGTAGAAAATTAACTTGCAGCTAGGAAGATCAGAGGATCTTTATAATACAGGCCAGATATAGCCAGACATAGGAATGTAGAAGAAGGGATACCTAACAGGCAAACAAGCCACCCAGCCATACAATTAAGAAGCTTCCCCCCAGTCTCATCATAGACAGGGGTAGCAAATGTGTGTCTGTGAGCAATTTATATTCTCTCTTTGACCCTATCTCCTTATCTATAAATTGAAGGGGATAGCCTGTAGGACAAGCTACAATCTTTGGCTCTGTATTTGGATTGGATTGGTTGCCAAAGGGAGAAGCAATCTAGGGGAGGAAAGAGAGAACCGTTACATAGTCTTGGGCAACTGTTGCAGAGGAAGGGTAAGGTGGACTTTGTTGAACTGAGAGAAAATGGAATCTCTTCTATAAGCCCAAAGAAATCCTCGTTCTGGGAAGAAGCTGCCCATAACCATGAGAGGATGATGCTTGATGTCCATCTTGTCCTCACCCTCTGAGGAACTGTACTTTTTGCCTTTCCTTTGACTTGTATGGTAAAAGGGTCAGAGTCTGGTCTTTGAATTCAGACTACTTTTGGGGGCTTGTTGGTAGGCTGCCTGGACTCAGATGACCTCCACCCATTATATTTCTAGGTGAAATTTCCATGATTCTACAATTCAAGAAGTGTAGATGAAGTACCAAGCACAATGCTGGTGTATAGTAGGGATCCAGTAAATATCTACTGGAAGTCAGGAAAGAGGTGCTGGAAACAGACCGTAACCAAACCTAAGTTCGTCTCTTCAGGGCACGGCAAAGCCAATCAATGAGACATCGAGCATATAGCGAGGAAAGGGTTTATTCGAGAGGCAGCCAAACTAGGAGACAGGAATACAAGCCTCAAATCCACCTCCTGGAAGAGGGAGAGTCAGGGAAATTTAAAGACAAAGGAAAAGAGGTCTGGGTAAAAAGCTGCAGCTGCCAATATTAGTCCTGTTAACTTTGGTTGCTGCTTTCAAAGCTAAGGGCAGTTTTCCAAATGATCTAGCATCTTCTTTTCTGGTGATAACAACTCAAGGGCTTTGCTAAAGATTTGAGACTTTCTCTCCCATCAGCCACCCTTTTCACATTTTATTGGCAAAAGGGTACTGTACAATTTCCAAAGGGAACTCTGCCATCAACATAGACATCACATCAATGAGCAATTAAACATCCATTAATAAAAATGTGCAGGCTATGTCCTCCGGAAAGTAAAAATGAAATAACATTAAATGGAAAAGCCAAATAAAAATTATTATATACACTCTATAATTACTACAATGGTTACACATGGAAAGATTTAAAACAGGCTAAGGAATAATGAAAATCGTTGTTTAAGCAAAAGGAATAAAGATATAATTCCTTGTGAAGCTGATTTAATAATAAACTCTTTTTCTAATGAATATATCATGGTACTTTTTCTTATTGTTGCTAAAAACCCAAACCATGCAGAAAATGTAAAAATCCCTATATAATCTCACCCCCCAAGGGCTAAGATTTAGCAGACTTTTAACAGACTGCTGGAATACTTCCAGATTTCAATGCATATATAAGCATACCTAAGCTTATTTCTCCATAAACAGAACCATATTCTGCATTCTGTTTTATATCTTTTTTATTTTTAATATCAATAGTGTTTCTGATAGCGAAAACAATGTAAGTTCATAAAATGTTCAAACAATAAAAGATAAATAATCAATTTAAATACAAATAATTCTAGAGGTTCAAATGCAAATGACAAGGTATATAATCTTTTCTTTGATTGCCATCGAGATTCCAAACAGGTGGAGCCCCACGGTTCCTGAATGCAGCAGCCTGGTAACAGGGCTCTGTCCTCCAAGGTCAGGAAGAAGGGCAATGGAGGGATTCTGATGGTGTGGGGGAAGGGCACTTTAGCCCCATCTGTCATTTTGTGCCTGACCCATCCAGACAGGGCTCCATGGAGTTCTCCACAGTGAGGAAGGAAGAAGTTGCCTCTTTTGTTAATTAAATCAATGTGAGCCCAGGGAGCCCATAAGTGAGCCGCAAAGAGGCAACTGGTGAAAAGCTGCTACATATGTACCAGCAGGCCTCACAGGCTTGGTTTTGATTTTCTGTGTTTACACCCTACTTTCCAAGGAGACCTGCTATCCATATTCTGCAGGTCTCGAGCCTGTGTGCCTTCTCTCCCCAGGGATGCTTCTCAGCTAACGCAGGCTCGTAGTCATTATCCTCATGTCATTCTGGCTAATAGGACTGAGGTTTCCCTGAGGTCACATGGCAGCGCTGCTCCGTCTTTGAACCAGGCAGGCTGGAAAAATGCCTTCTCCTTCTGCTCTGTAACTACTAGAGTAATGAAATAATGTAAGGTTATGCAGCTCGGGATATGGCATTTCCTCGGAGAGTAGAATCGTAGGACTGGAAACCTTGGAAGTTAGTCTTTAGGTAGAACAGCCTCACGGAAGCCTCTCAGAGGTACTAGACTTGTTATTTTTTAACACAGCCCTGGTAGGTTTGGGGACCTACGAATGCTGGCCACTGTAAGCATTTACATTTTTCTGAGGTGGGAGTGTAATGCATGCATCAGATCCTCAAAGAGATTCGCGGCCCCCTGAAATGTAAAAACCCTCACGTTATAGATCCTAGACCTGCTACAGCACACACTGTTGCTGCTTGGGCCAGATTCCCTTAGTTTTCTTTTGCTATTTCAAGCACACGCTTCCCCCAATTCCATAGGGCTTTTGCTTCTAAAGGCTCACACCTGTGACTTTTCAGAGGCTTGTTGCTTACTCTGCAAGCTGAATATCTGGAGTTTATATCCTCTTGGGGTGGCCCTGGGTCAACAACAGGCTGGTGAAGTGTGAAAGCCAGTCACGTTGTCTCCAGTAGAGACAATCCAATGTGTGCTTTATACTCTGGTGTGCCTGTGGAATCAGGCTGGAGCTGGAGCTTTGCCAGAAATTACTTGTCTGCTTCCTGTCCACCTCTTCTTTCCCTCACTACCTTCCTGGGTTTTCCTGGGAGCACTTTCTTAATAACTTGCACAGAAGTCCTGGTCTCAGGGTCTCCTTCTGGGGAACGTGCCCTAAGATAACTGCGCACAGAATGCCAGCAAGTCCCTCTTTCCCTGAACTTCTTAAAAAACAACCGATCACAGCCTACAAGCGAGATGGGTCGTCACAGACAAGCTGGAGGCATAGTAAGAGGCCAAGCGAATATGAAACAGATAGATGGGCGTGTAAGTAGGACAGAGAAAAAGGAAAGAGGAAAAAGAATGGTAAGGGAATCATTCATTTATTCACGTGGTACTGTGTTACACTGGAAAAGGTTTTAAATAAGAATAGAAGAATCTAGGTTCTTCTTCGGACTCTGTCAATTATTAGTTGTTTGGCCTCAGACAAGTCACTCAAATTCCCTGAGCTTCAAGCATTCTCACTGTAAATCAGCGATCATAATATCTAGTTCATAGGCTTATTGGAAGAATAAAATAAAACAATGGAAGTGAAAACATCTGAAAGTCGTAAAGCATAATGAAATGCTGCTTTATGGAGCATCTGTTTGTCTCATGATTTAGTCTATGTCAGTACTTAACAGAGTACAAAACACACTTAAGGTGTGACACTGTCATACAAGAGGTTTTAATCGAACTGGAAAAACAACACAAACACAAAGGAAATAGCTAAATAACAGGTAAGCATGTATCGATATACAGAAGTATGTAGACATGGAGGGCAAAAGAGATTTCAGAAGGTTGGTGAGGTCACACTTGCCCTGAGGGAAAGCCTCATGGCTTTAAGTCATTTCTTTCTGTTAAATGCTTCCCTGGCACCTGTTCTCCTTCTTGGAACACTCTTCACATCATTAGAAATTGGTTATTTAATGTAAAGCTTTTCCACCAGACTGTAGAGTACAAATCATATCTGAATTAGTCACCTAGAAGTCTCCAGTGCCTAGCACATAGTTGGAGCACAAGAAATGTTTCTTAATGAATAAGTGATATGAGGTGAACATTTTAGGCTAGATGGAATTTGGATAAGCAATTCAAAAATATGTTGCAATGTGAATGAAAGGAGAAATGGGATAAAACTATTTAGACCCAAGTAGGGCTCATGCTCGGCATAGCAGAAGAAAAGTTGGAGACATAGGGCAAGGGCCACACTATAAAATGGCTTTGACTGCCAAAGCGATTGACCTTTGCCCATGAGGAGCAACTGAAGGTTTTGTAGCAGAAAGATGTGATGGGGTCAGTGAAGTAGAAAGATTCTTCTGGCAGCAGGGATGGGATGTGCTGTGGGGATATGTGGATCGGGGGGGGTGGTGGTGGAGCTAATGCATGGGGGGAGGGTGGCAAGCAGTTAGACTAAGGTGCAATTCATCACCAGGGGCACCCATCCTGTCTCAGCCTCCCTTTCATAATTTAATCAGAGATTAAACTTTTGTGTCAAAGGACATATAGTCTCCATTCCTCACTATTTTCCAACAAATGAATTAGCAAATAACAGATTTACAGAAAACCAGAGGGTGAAATCAACCACCCATCTGATGCCTTTATCTACAGGTTTCCTTCCAGGTAGCATTTGGCCTGTGCTTAAGCACCCCCCCATGGGCAAAGAGCTCACTACCTTCCAAGGCAGCCTGTTCCATGCCAGCATTATTGGCATTATTGAAACACAGGGCATGCTGACATGACTGGTCATTTGTTTCAAGAAACTCCACACGACTTACCTTGCCCTTGATATGGGACTGGCAGTCAGAAAACTTAGATTCTATTTGTTACTTGATAGATGACATTGGGCAAGTCGTTTCTTCTAAGTTCACTTCCATGTTCTCACCTTCAAAATGATGACGTTGGACTAAATTATTGATTCTCAAACCTGGATAATCATTTCAACCACCAAAGAAACTTGTTAGAACCATAGCAAACCTTCTGAATCAGAATCTTTGAGACCTGGGCTCGGGAATCATATCATTCACAAACCCAAGTGATCTCATGAAGCCAGCCTGGGTCTGGTGCAGGTCGAGGCCTCTGGGATCACATGGACTAGATGAGCCTTTTGGTCTTCTTTGGCTCTCAAAATTCAATTTGAGAATTTTGTTCTGTGATTCCCATCTTAGTAATAATACAAATACTCATATAACTATAATCTTTTTGTCATGATATACCACCCTAGGTTTTAAAAGCGAGGAGAGGGGAGGGTATCACTAATAATGTAAAGAATTTTTCTCTAACTCTACCCCTTCCTGTATGGGGGGAATCGCTGGGGCTCCACAAACCCCCCATTTCAGTTACAGGGGGATTCTGCTCTTCTACTCAGGCTCTGCTTCTGATGAGCACCCCTCGCCCTGGAGTGACACAAGTGTCATCTCTGAAACACAAGAATTCCTCCAAAAATGATGTTGGTGCTATTGTTCTCACTACATCCTGCTGATGACAATTATCCTATGCTTGCTAGAGGTGTCACCGTGAGTCACAGACACTAAGTCCACTGAGGTTGCTGATGAAAGGGCCACAGGCATCGCTCAGTTACAAGTAGATCAAATGGGCTTCATCTCATGTGCTGGCTCAGACCAACCAAGCATCCCATGCCTGCATCAAGGTTTGGGGGAAATGCCATGACCACTTAATTATGTCTGTTATGAACACAAGGATGAAAAATGATGGTATGCCAAGGACGTACCATCTAGTCCAAATCCCCTCTTTTATTTTTAGGTCTTTGTTTTGTTTTACAGATGAGAGCACTGAAGCCCAGAGAAAGACTTACACAAATTTCCACAAGTACTGTAAAGACACAGATTCTCCCAGGCAAAATCTTGGTTGGAGGCGGCTGGCCAATATGCAGAACTTGAGGCTTGTGGTATCTTTCTGTGTGTGTGTGTGTGTGTGCGCGCAATACTCCACATTCTAATGCAATGCCTCTTGTGCATAGTCTGTGTGGGCTTCCCAGATGTTTATCTGCCTTTTCAAAGTTAAAAAGAAATTCTCTACAGGATTTACCCAGGCAGCATGATCTTAGGACATTACTTACTGCATTTTCTAATAGTTGCTATTTCCCCTTTGTTAAAGGGTCAGCTATAAAATGACGCTTCCTTTGCCGAAAGCCTGTACTGCCAGACAGATTAGATAACTCAGGGGATTTGCAGCACACTGTAGAGCCTTTAACCCCTGGGTCACTCTTTCATCTCTCACCCAGATTAGGCCTGACAGCTGTTCCGGAGTCTTCTTGGAAGGGAATGCCCAGCCACTTGTCCCAAGACAATCAACACCAAGAGAGAGAGAACCTTTTTGAATGTTTTGACATACATTTTGTCATCCCTTTTACTCTAGTTGTCTGCCATTCCTCAAATCAACAGAGATCCATGATGTCTCGGTGAAGTTTAGTTGGCACAGAACAGGGAGGCACTGACCACTGAAACAGGCAATGGCTGTCTAGCCCCAAAGCTCTGTCCACAGGCCACAAGTAAAAAGATTTCACCACGTGTGATCACTTCTTTGTCACATTTCCATAGAGTTCTTTCTTCTCCACCATGTCCACTTCCCAGAGTGATGCTGAGAACAATAATGGTGTGTCTTGCAGATTGAAATCATACAATGTCCTGGTTGAGTTCATCCCACTCAGAGATATAGCATAGAATTCACCTCAGAAAATTTATTGACTTGCATGATGATTATTGGGATTGTTGATTCCATCATAGGAATAAAGACTTAAGTGGGAAAGAATACATTATAAATGGGATTTTTAAATATTATTGACCCAGAGCAATAATTCACAACTTTTCCAGTTAAAGGACACCTCATATTCAGGAACCCCTCCAACCATAATGGTTCTCATTCTTTTAGTATTCATGGGGTGGCAAAACATTTACATACTTACATATCTCTGGAATTTGTGTCATAAATCCTAGTCTCCCAAATTCTCCCTCCACCTTATCCAAGTTTCTCACAGATTGGGAGTCTCTGTCTGACCCAGTGGATTTATGCGTGTGTGCATTCTTACAGGTAACAGTATCTGTTGAAATAACCTGACAAAGTCTCTGTTCCTACAATTACGTTTTGTTTTCATGAATGTACAATAGTCGTAAAAACAGGGTGTCAACAGAAAAGCAGGCCATTGACAATTTCCAACCCAAGTTACTATTTATTTGTATTTATTTGTATCCCAAATCTTTCAAGGGGAGGCTAAGTCAGCTCAGATGATCCCCATGACACACTGGCTCTGATAATGCTGCTGTGGTTTCATTATTTCTTCTACTTTCCTAAGTATCATTAATAAATTAGGGATTATCATGGAGTATTATTAGACTTTTCTTTACCAAATAAAGGTTTATGAAAGGAAGGTATTTTGGAGAATTGTGGTGCAGTGAAGAGAACATTGGATTAATAGTAGGAAGACCCATTCTTATTATCATGTTGGGTATTTGGCCATGTGATTGAACCCTCCTGAGCACCAATTTTGTCACCTATACATTGGAAAAATAATTCCCTTTCCTGCCTCACAGCAGAGTTACAGAGATCAAATACATTAATGTACACAAAAGAATCTGCCAGCTTTAAAGTTTTGCAGTGTGACTTGTAATACATTTTTTACTATCATAAAAATAATGGTAGTTTATTATGGAAAACTGCAAAATGTAATAAACTATGAAGTGATTTAATATTAACTCATGATCTCACAATTCAGAAGTATTACCTGTTACAATTTTGACATGTGGATTTCCACACTATTTTTGCTCTCCATATGAGTGTGTGAAAGTGTTTAAAAACGGAAGTCTATAAGCATGGTTTTATGATGTACTTTTTTCACTTAAGAAATCTTGAGTATGGTGGGCTGAAGTGTGTTTCCCTAAAAATTGTATGTTGAGGCCCTAATCCACAATGTGACTCTATTTGGAGATAGGCCCCATAAGAGATAATTAAGGTTAAATGAGGTCATTAAGGGTGGGAGCTTAATCCAATATGACTCATGTCTTTTATAAGAAGAAAAGATACCCGGGACATGTGCACACAGAAAATAATGGCTATGTGAAGACACAGGGAAAAGGTGGCCATCTACAAGTCAAGGCCAGAAACGTGAGAAATAAATTTCTATTGTTTAAGCCACGCTTCTGTGTGTTTTCTTATAGCAGCCCTAGCAAACAAATACTCTGGGCATTCCTGTTTAAATATTCTTAAAGAATTTGATTTTTAATGTCCACGAATTCATTATTTTGATAGAATTATGTAATTAATCCCCTATTTAGATTATTTAGGCCATTCCCAGTTTTTGTTATAATAAATAATGCTCCAATATCCTTAGACATTGGTAAACTTTTTTTGGGGGGGGGAGGGTGCAAAATGCTCTCCAAAAGGACTGTAGTATAAATTAACGGGACTCAACTATGGGAATTCTTTGTGCTATTTTGGCATCTTTTCTGAGTTAAAAATGATTTAAAATAAAAGCTAAAGAGAGACAGAGAGCCCATAACAAGGATAGAATATTCTACAATATTTATACTAGTATTATCTGCAGCCATGATTATTTAGGTACAAGACCAAACAAGCCTTCTTGGAGATCAATGTTCTGATTACATCCATCAGAGACTCTACCATAAATACTTTCCATTAGTAGGAATTTGACAATTTGGTGCACAAAAGGGATGGGAAAGAAAGTATGCTCCACAGAAAGTATCTTTCTAAAAATTATTGCTCCTGTACAGAGAAAAGCAAATGCAGAAGTGTAGGTGAGCTCACTGCCTTCGGTGGTCTCCTCCTTAATTGTATAAGCAGTGGCTGTAGGTACCTGTCTTCCTATGTCCCCCACATTATGAGAAGATTTACCCGGGGTCTTATAATCAGGGTGGTGCTTCCTGGGATTTGGGGGGAGTGAGATAATTCAATTAATGTCCAGTATTTACTAAGCAACTAATTCATACAAAGTTTTGTTGGAAGGTACAGAAATTAATAAGGATGGGTTTCTACTCTCTAGGTGGACAAGCTAGTGAAATAGACTAATAGGAAAACAATGAACTCTCATGAAAATTGAAGACAATAATCCTATCGGGAGCTGGCATAGTACTGACTAAGCATTAAAGAGATCAGGGCATCAATAATAGAGGAGATGGCATTGAGGGACATTGAGGGTATTGCTAAGCAGAGGCAGATGGAAAGCCTCTAAGAATACCTCACATCTGAAAGGAATGCCTTGGGGCCAGGGAGGTACAGTGCCTGGGGTGTGTCATGCAGGATGCACCTGGGTTTGGGAGCCACAAATACATACCACAAATGGGTTTGGGGTAACTAGGGAGCCACCAAAAGTTTTTTATTTGATTTGTGTTTAAAGATCACTGAGAAAACTGTAAGGGATAAAAAGTAGAAGAAAATATATAGCAACTGGTTCAAGAGTGGCAGAGGGGAAAAATTTGCTCTCTACCCCACTCTACCCCACCCCCCAGAATTCAGTTCAGGAGGATGCTGCTGTACTTGGCAGAACCAGAAAAATGGGAGTTACATGTCAGTCACACACACAAGGCAGTGAAATGAGGTCATCAGACAAAAGAATCCACACATTTTTTTCCAAGTGCTTGGCAGACAGGTTTAATATTTGTCAAGGCATGGAAAAATGGTTCACTCTTCACTTGTGTTAATGCATAATGCACCTTTATTTGTAAGGTGTCAGTCTTGCATTTGCCAATCTTGATGTGACTTTCAGAAAGTTACATACCCTCCCTAAACCTCAATGGTCTCCTTTGTGTAATGTGGATAATGATTATCTACCTCATAAAGATCTTGAAAGCATTAAATGAGATAACGCATGTGAAGGTGTTTGTTAGCTATAAAGCGTAATACAAATGTTATTATTATTATACTAATTCTGTATTTCTATTTTATTTGGTGGGAATGACAGAGAAAATATTCTGTACTATTTTACCAGAAGGTGGCAGCATGTGGTTTGCTAGGCACATCCTCTCTCTTAAATCTAGGAGGTATTTTCTGGAGACTTCTTCAAGCAACCCTGAAAATCTCATGGGAAGACCCTGATTCTTCTGTCTTATTTTGTTTTGATTTAGATTATAGGAGGATTAATACAGAGAAAAGTTGTAGGAAGCAAAGTCTTCTTAGAAGCTCAATTAAAGAGAATGCATTTTTTTCCTGGCCCCACCCCTGCTGTGTATGTGACATTCAAGGCCCCACATTTGTTTGAGTCTTCTTAAAATGCCTTCATTGTTGCCTGTTGTTTGAAGCAGGGACTTATGGTTTTATGGATCTGATTACTGCTTTTATCTGATTGTCTTGTCTTCTACATGTTAATCCACATCAGCACCCCCATGTGCATTAACTGAACACTTCTGGCTGCAGAGATGATCTGAAGAAAATTTCAAAGCCAGTCATATCCTTCAGGATCTTACAGCCAGTCTTAGTGGGAAGATGGAGCATGAAAGGGTTTGAAAATAGTTACAAAATAATATATCAATGTGACCAAACAAAGGTGCTACTGGCTGAATAGTGGGACCCTACAAATACAGAAATGGTCAGAGTAAGACAGGTGGTAAGAAGGCTTTTTGAAGGAAATGTGTTCGCCCTGTTACTTCAAATCAGAAAAATATGTGTGATGTTTTATAACCTATTCCACTGCACACACCTCCCAAACAGACCCAACATACCCTGCACACCACTGTTCCACTCAGTGCTCTACATTTGTATATATATGTATCTCCTTAGACTATTGTTTTCTTTAGACTTTGTTAAGATATATTACTTCCCATTATTTCTTATAATGATATAAGACAGTTAATCTGGATATATTGCAAAATGAAGGCTTTGGAGAACAGGGACTGTATCTCTGTAAATACCTCTGTAGTGTGTCTAGTAAAACTAAACAGCTTTGTGGCAAGTAGTTTTATTGATAATGTAGAGATGGAATATATGTCAAACCTAGGAATAGCTTTAACCATCTTTTTAAAATTTTTTTAAATGTTTATTTTTTGAGAGAGAGAGAGAGAGAGAGAGAGAGCGCATGAGTGGGGAAGGGGCAGACAGAGATGGAGACATAGAATCCAAAGAGGTTCCAGGCTCTGAGCTGCCAGCACAGAGCCCGACTCAGGGTTTGAACTCATTACCATGAGATCATGGCCTGAGCTGAAGTTGGACGCTTAACCAACTGAGCCACCCAGGTGCCCCTCTTTAACCATCTTTTTAAAAATTGCTTTCCAGTTCTCTACTTGGATAACCACTGTTCCCTTGACTTGGTTTTGCTTCCCATCTTGACCATGATGATAGTACCATATGCTGGTGTTGTCATGAAACCCAAGTTGAGTATGAAGGACAGTCCAGTTGATGCTTATTGTTTGATTTTGCCAAGCATGGAGACAATGAAAGAAGATATTTTTTAATTTTAGGAACTATTTACAGAGTGACATGAGGTGCATAATCTGTGCCTATGAATCCAAAATTGACAGTATGCCAGATTCGGTTTCATTAGGAAAGAGCCTAGGACCCCATGCATGATTCAATCTCTGTGATCATTGTGATAGGAACTGGGAAAATATCCAGATCTATAAAATTTTTCCTGCAGCCGATAAAATTTATAATTAACCACCATTTTTACTTCCAAATTTATTTTTAAAAAACTGTCTGATTTTTGCCCAAGATCCAATTGAAATGGTCTACTATCACAGAATAAGAAGCAAAGATTTATCTAGCCAGGTATTTATTTTGCCCGTGAGATTAAACTAATAATTAAACCATATTAAGGTCATTCTAGACCACAGGAGACATTTGCTAACACACAGGTTGACCTGTGAAAGTTGTTACTTCCCTGAATGTCATTTTACCTATCTGTAAAAAAAAAGATGGCATAGATTGTCTCTGTGGTCTCTGCCAGCTTTGACCTTCTGCGATTCTGAGAGACGTCAAGTTTTGGTAGTTGACCAGGATTCAGTATCAGGCTCCTTCCTGAAAGGAATAGGGAGGGTCTTTTTAACTCAGTTTTGTTCAGTGTGTGTATTTGTATCACCACCTGAATTGACTGGTTGACTGGCCCCTGGCCAATAATGAGGCCTAACGTGAAAACTCTGCCACCAGATCAACCTCTTCCCACTCTGGTTTGGAAGCACCATGCAGGTAGTGAAAACTCCATTTCAGAACTGCCTAGATCCTCCAACAAATATAGAAAATAATGAACACTGCCTCTGATGATGAATGTCCCCAAGCTAGGGCAATTATCATCTATGGGTCAGCAAAAAGGACACTTGCCCTAGATAGAGTAAGAGAGCTTAAATTTGAGACCTAGCTCTGGTCCTAATATTGGCATAAGTCCTGGGTCTGACCTTCAGTTTACAGATATTTAAAATGCAAAAATAACAGCTGACTACATTGCCTATGGTGTTTTCCAGGTGACATAATGGATGTGAATTTTTATGAAGATACATCATTCAACATTAATTGAGAATCCACAATAAAAAAGTAATATGTTTTTTAAGGACACTTCAAATCACTTTTGGGAAACAAGAATGTGGCAGACATGCAAAAGAGTAATGTAATAAAAGACTAATACTGATAAGTTTATGAAAGGAGTACAAAATGGCATGAACAGAGACAATGTCCATGTAATTCACTACATCGATAGAGAAAATAAGTTAAACTAAAAGAAAATCTCAACAGGTCAGAAACTAGTACAGGGGAAAAAACACTTGATAACATAGCTACTCATGAATAAAAGCTATCAGAAAATACCCGTAAAAAATCTTACCAAACTAGAAAGATGCCACATGCTGGGAACCTAAAACAAATGTCATTAATAACATTAGAAACATTCCTAGTTAAATACGAAAAGTTACAGGTGCACACCATATTTACAGCTGTTATCTCCCCCTACACTATACTAGAGATCCTACCCCATGACATAAGACAAAATAAAGGAACAAACAAACCTATTAACTATGGGGGAAAAAGCAAAAAAAAAAAAAAAGTCTCATTATTTGTAGATATTATGATCATCTATCTGGAAAATCCATGAGAATCCATTAAAAAAATTATAACTATTAAGATATATTTAATATTTTCTCTTATTAATATTTAATATTCCTATATCAATAGCTTTCCTAAATACTAACAAAATCAATTAGAAAGTATAAAATAAAAATTGCAATCACAATAGCATATTATAACATTGCTATAAATGTGAAAACTGTATGATTTATTAAAATTCATAAAGACTTGGATAAATGCAGAGATAAACAGTACTTCTGGAAGGGAAGACTCATAAATAATCAGTTCTGGGTGACAAAAGAATAAGGCAGTTTCATGCATGTTGGCATGTGAATATCTTCAAGACATTTTAAATGAAAAACAAAAAAAGGAGGGGGGCCTTGAGTTCAGCTCAGGTCATCATCTCCCAGTTTGTGGTATCGAGCCCCATATCAGGCTCTGTGTTGGCAGTGTGGCACCTGCTTGGGATTCTCTCTCTTTTCTCTCTCTCTGCTCCTTCCCTGCTCTCTCTCTCTCTCTCTCTCTCTCTCTCTCTCTGTCTCTGTCTCTCTCTCAGGATAAATAAATAAACTCAAAAAAAAAAAAAAAAGCATCAGTTCCAGATTTAAATCCCAGCTCTGCCACTAGCTAGCTGTGTGACCTTGGGCAAGTTACCCTACCTCCCTGGGCTTCAGTTTCCTCATCTCTACAGATGGACTAATAAAAATACCTGACTATGGTGACATCTTAACTAGAAACCTCTTGTAGCCTACTCTGTAATTTTGGATAATTTTTATTCCATATGAAAATATTATGTTTTCCAATTTTCTATCATGAAAACCACTACTACTTTTATATGAATAATATCTTTACTGACCTCTTTCTCTGAGATGCCATGTGATGAAATGTTAATGGACCAAGTGTGTTTTAGAATCTGCACCAGAAAAACACACACTTCATTGAGCGGGGGGGGGGGGGGGGGGGGGGGGGGGCATTCCTCTAATGCACAGGGGACTGGTCAAAGAAGATCACTATGAAGAAGCTTCCACAGCATTTCTTTTCTTTGTGATTTGCTATAGATTGTGCCCTTTCTCTTCTCGGTGAAGGAAATGGGGAAAAAGATAAATGAGAATTTGTAAGGCAAGTCAGCTTCCAAAGAAAAAATCATTTCCAGATAAGAAGGCAGAACTTCCCCCAGCGTGGCTGCAGGTGAGACAGAAGTCAGTAACTAAGATTAATATTTTAACAAGGATGTAGGCATAAATAACATCATTACCAAATGTAATTTCACAAACCGGAGAGGTTGTGTCTGTGAGTTTTTGCCTGATTAGGCTTTTGGAGGAGGAAGAAGGGAGGCAATAGAAATGCAGTCAGAATTTGATTTTTATCACCTCAGAATTACAGGAAAGAAATGGTGAGCCAGTAGAGCATAAGAATTCGTGTTCAATATCCCGAGGGAATTCTTTAGGGGCAGGAAAACCTATATAGACTGTACACAATTTAAAACGTACGTTACATGAATCATGCATGTTGGAACTGAATCTTCCAAAATCTTTTTTTAATTTTTTAAATTACGTTTATTTATTTTTGAGAGACAGAGCACAAGTGGGGGAGGGGCAGAGAGAGAAGGAGACACAGAATCCGAAGCAGGCTCCAGGCTCTGAGCTGTCAGCACAGAGCCCGATGCGGGGCTCAAACTCACAGATGTGAGATCATGACCTGAGTCGAAGTCGGACACCCAACCAACTGAACCACCAGGTGCCCCTGAATCTTCTAAAATCTTAATCACTGATCTGTAAGAACACAAGTTAAGTTCTCAGTTAGCATTAGTTTGTTTTTCTTTCATTGCGGTTCACATGCAATCTGCAACATCCACTCATTCAGTTCAGGAGCACGTTTACCATTGTCCGCAGCTCCTTTGTGAACTTTCAAATCTCCTTAGGGGCCTACCTAGCCCATTATACAGATAAGTTGATTAATTTTCAAAAACATTAACTGAGAATATTAAATGAGAAGACAAATGAAGCTCCATGACCTTACTTTTCTGCTCAAAATACCCCAAATATATACATCAGTTTGTTCTCTTTGACACAAAACCTTCCTGGTTAAAAATTTCCTATCAAACTCTTACGTACTAGAACAAAAGACCTGTATCTGATACGCTCAGCCTGTCCTTGCATGCACCTCCCCCCCCCCCCCCCACACACCTCACGGAAACATTTCTTCCTCATTCCACTGTTCCTGAAGGTCCAAGCCCAGGAGGTTCTGAATAGCCTCAGACTCCTTGGAGCACCAGGTTCCAAGAGAGGCTGGACAATTCATTCAGCCTGTGTCTCAGCATCGCTGACTCCTGGCTTCATCCTGTCACAAGGTCCCATGAATGTCAGGGCCAATGTATGAAAGTCCCCAGATTAATGTTACATGATACACCACACTTTAGTGGCTAATAAGCCACCCCATCATCATCAAAAGCATTTCTGAGCATCTCTTGCTGAAAGCAGTGTATCACCCAGAATGTTTGCAACATTAGTCTGTTTCAGTGGCTGGCCTGGGAAATGTTTTTCTGGAGCTGTAGGGTCCCTAAAGGAATTATAGAGTTAATAGGTTGTCACAGGTCTGGGTGTCACCAAATGTGTGATCAATCCTAAATTAAGTCATAACATGGAGTGGCCGATGCTGGACCTATCAGAATCCAGAACTAATAAGAGAGAGGTCAGGTTTTGATCCTATTGGAACCAGCCAAGTTCTGTTATGGACTCAGCACTCCCAGTAACCCTCGGTTACCCTTGGTTCAGGTGGTCATTTACAAATGCCTATTCTTGTTCATGATGGGAAGGCATGTACAAGTGTATGAATGACTTCTTAGAGTTTCTCAGAACTCCTGGAGACAGAAAGCAGCCTCAGAGCATGTGCTTTACCAGTGATGAGAAAGGGATCCTGGGTTTGGAGGGAAAAGACCTGGGTTTGAACTTAGGGTCCCTATTTCCTTGCATATATCTTGGGCAAAACTATTGATCACAATGAACTCGAATTGCTTCAACTGTAAGATGAGGATAATGGCCACTGCCTACTTTGCAAGGTTATTGGAAAGCTCAAGTTTGGCAATGAATGTGAAAGTGTTTCATAAAAAATCATATACACATATTTGGAATGATTTGTGTTGTATTATTGTCATCATTGCTGGTGCTGATGAGCATACTTAACGTGTATAAGAACCACCTGGAAAACTTGTTAAAATGCAGATTCTAATTCAGTAGGTCTGGGAAGGGACCCAAGAGTCTGGCTGCTTTTTTTTTTTTTAAATAAAATCCCAGGTGATGCCAATACCGCTGGTCTAGAGACCATCCTTTATGTGGCAGCCACTCAAAACTACTTAGGACCCTTGAAAGTGATGAATGTCTAGAATGATTCCATATATGATTGGGGGTGAGAATCAGAATATCTTAGAGTGTCTATTCTATTTTGGACATAAAGGCAGTTTTTACTTTGCACTGATTGCACACACTGAGAGCATACGAGTCTGTCACACAACTTCTGTTGTGGACTGTTGGATTCTGTTACCATAAACCATAGATGCAATCAAAGAATATTGATGAATGTCCTATACCTTTTTTTTCCTCTAGATATTTTGCTTTGCCTAACTACTCAGCTACTCTTTAGAGAAAATTCAATTTGGCAATTTGTTCTTGGTGGTCCCGAGAAATGATTTCCAGTAGAGAAGAGTTCTGACCGGATGACCTGAGAGGGACCTTTCCCTTCCACGTGTCCACCAGGCCCCGTAGACTCTCAGCAGCTCTGCTCACTGTGAGATTCATCTTTGTCACAAATAGCAAATCACATGCTATAGGATATCACAATCTCATTATGGGATGTCATCTCACAGCACAAATACATTATTTTCACCAGATTTACAGACCATGCAGCCCATGTCACAGCCAGCATGTGATGGATAGGCTCTATCTGGATGCGTTTGGGTGTGTGATTTACACATGGCAGGACCCTGGCAGACGTGGACCGCAGCCAGCCCCAGAAGGACTCTAGAGAAGGTTTCTCCTTCACGGTCTCTTAAACACAAAACCCAGTGGTTGGAAAATGTTGTGGCACCTCCTTTAAAGGAAAGAAATAGAGACTGCCTCAAAAACCTCGCTGTAACACTTTCCTTAGCATCTCGTGTATTTGAATTTAGACCTCACAAACCAAGGGATTGTGGTTGAATTCACACAAGACTTCATTGGATGGGCTGGCAAAGAAAAGTCTGGCATTATATTTCCTACTATGGAAAAACTTCTTTAACAAGATGGTGTATCTTCCATGAGAAAAAGCATTGTGCTGTTGAATTTTGAAATTTCTATGGAGATCAAATGTCATCAAGAGAATAAGGTGTGAGAGAATTACAAGCATCCTTTTACTTGTGGCCACTTATCTCTGGAAAGAGAGAACTGAATCTTATGAAATGAAACAGTATGAATTTCATAGTGGAGACTTTCAGTGCTAAAGGTCCTAAAACCCCTAACATCTTCTATTATACCCTAATCTCTTGCCCACATTATTGTTGCCCGATCTCTGTTTGAATATTTTGGGTACTGGGGAGATCACTATCTCCAAACAATTTTTCTTTTCTTTTTGAAATACTTGGGCCCTTGGAAAGGTCTTACACAGAATAACTCTGATTGTCACACAGTGTCTCTGACTGTCCCCCTCTGGCCCTAGTTCCGAGTCTTAGTGGCTAACAGCGTAAGTCTATTGCATCAACTCTCCAGCTCCCCTACCTCTCTAAATTCCACCTCCCCCCAGCCATAACCCTAATATCTCATATCATTAATGCTATGTTCGTGTGGTCCCTATAGGAAAATTCAGTTTTCCAAAGAAGTGACATCATACTTGAGATTAAAGTTATCATTTGTTTCTAATTCGGTTGTGTGTGCTTATCAGAGAAAGGAAAAGAGAGAGAGAGAGAAATAGAACAGCAAGAAAGAAAAAGAGCAATGCCATGCTAAATTAAGCTGGTGATTCTATCCATCTTTTGCCCCAGTGACTGTGCACCCCAGGATAAGAGGGGATTCTAGTTTCTCTGTTGGACCAGTTCCAAGGTATCCCTACATATAGGCAACTTATTACACTGGGCATGTTTTAAGTATTTAAGATTGAAAGAATGGAACTACGCCGGCCGACTCCATCTTGTTCTGTGTCCTCCACCTTGAGTGACTATGTCCCCGACATGCCCCCTTTCTGGGAAAATCGCAGAAACCTCAGACCACGCCTCCTCCCCTTGAGTAACCTCCTGCTCACCCATTCAAACTTCCTGATCAAAACACATCCAGCGACCTGCGTAACAGGACTCCGACCCTTCCCCACCCAATCGGCTAAGGCCACAGCCATTACCTCACCAACTGCCCCTAGACCCCTATAAAACCTTTGTGCTTTTGAAACTCACTCGCTCTCCCTCTCCGGGATATCACCGCTGCGTCGTCGGTGCAGGTAGGAGATTGAGCTCAAGCTAGCTCAAATAAAGGCTCTTTTGCTTTTGCATCGGATTCGGCTCCCTGGTGGTCTTTGGGGATCACGAATTCTGGGCATAACAAGATGACTTTTTTTGGTATTGTTATAACATAGCACCTGAACATGAGCCAGCTACTTCATTTGGGAAACTACTAATATTTTACAGATACTAATTTTAAGCTAAGTGTATTAGTTTTCCACTGCTGCTGTAACAATTACAACACATCTAGTAATTTAAAGCAACACAAGTTTATTATCTTATAGCTTTGGACGGTCAGAAGTCTGAGTTTTGCAGGGTCAACTTGATTTTAGCAGGGCTATGATTTTGTCAGTAGGGCTGTGTCCCTTCTGGAGGTTCTAAGCATCCCTGGATTCTCCCAGCATCTAGAGGCCACCTACATGCTCATGGCCTCCTTCTCTGACTCTGTCTCTCCTAACTCCATCTTACAAAGTCTCCTGTGATTACATGAGGCCCAGTGGGATAATCCAGGCCAACCTCCTCATCTCCGGATTCTTAACCACATCTGCAAAGTCCCTTTTTCCAATTAAGATAACATATTCACAAGTTTCCAGGAGTAGGAGGTGGACTTGGGATGGGAGGAGGCATTAGCGTACTACCAGAAGTTGAAGAAGCAGAAGCAATCGTGCATTTTCTACTATAAAGTGTGTCTTTCCTGAGCGATAAAGATGATAGGCTGAGGAAAGCATAGGCGCCCCAGAGTCTGATCCCAACATCCCTCCTCTTCTGCCTGGCTGGGTCACAGGGTAATTTATCTTCAGAGCTGGGACGAAGGAGGGGGATGAGACCCTCAGGGAGCACAAGGCAAGGCGGCACCCACACGCCGGCGCCAGTCGTATTCACTCATGTGCCCTGAGAGCCAGGGCCTCCTGAAATTTCAAGCCCTGGGACCCTTGCTTGCCTCATGCTTGGCTGTGCATACCTTTATCTTTCTATGCCTCGGTTTTCTCATCTGTAAAACTGGGATATAAAGTTAATAATCATCGCTCTTTTTTATCCCGCTTTTTTTTATTTTGCTTTCCTTTTTTGTAAGAAAGTTACATAAAGGCACTCTGTCACCAGTAAAACACTAGGCATGCATTTATGACAGCTATATTTTTTTTGAGCATGAGGGTAGAAGAAATACTTCCTACTTTTCACCCAATTAATATAAAAGTTAATTCATGTAAATGAAACATATGAAGGCACATGTTTACAAAGACAAATCAGAAAATGCCCAAAAGGAACTGTCCTGGTTTATGGCAATGGTTCTTCAACCTTGGCTGTCCGCTGGAATCACCCAGGGAGGTTTCCAGAGCACTGATGCCTGGGTCTCATCCCCGGACACTGTCATTTAATTGGTGTGGGGGGCAGCCCAAGCACTGGGATTTTTAAAACTCCCCAGCTGACTCTAATGTGCAGCCAAGGTTGAGAAGCGCTGGTTAATGATGACTTTAGAAGCCTCAGAAATGTGTTTTGAATTGATTTAAATTTTATGGACAGTAGAGAACACACTTTTCGTATTTGCAGAGGGTATGCCATAGAATCAACATGACCAGCAAAATTCACAAAATCATATTCTGATTCATATACAAAACCATTCTGTTAATGTATAGGAGGTATCTAAACATCAAAGTGCAACCTAATGCTTATTTTTGCCCCCAAATTAAATATTACGGATGAGTAAAAGAAGAGCAGCCTAATATAATGTTTCCTTCATAGATTAAGTCCTATCTTGGCTCAGGCAGTGCTTCTAAAGATAATTTCTTGGGGCGCCTGGGTGGCTCAGTCGGTTGAGCGTCCGACTTCAGCTCAGGTCACGATCTCGCGGTCCGTGAGTTCGAGCCCCGCGTCAGGCTCTGGGCTGATAGCTCGGAGCCTGGAGCCTGCTTCCGATTCTGTGTCTCCCTCTCTCTCTGCCCCTCCCCCATTCATGCTCTGTCTCTCTCTGTCTCAAAAGTAAATAAACGTAAAAAAAAAAAATTAAAAAAAGATAATTTCTTTAGTGTTTTTATTTATTTTTGAAAGAGAGAGAGAGCAGGGGAAGGACAGAGAGAGAGAGGGAGAAACAGAAACCGAAGTAGGCTCCAGGCTCTGAGCTGTCAGCACAGAGCCTGACACAGGGTTCGAACCCACAAACTGTGAGATCATGACCTCAGCTGAATTCTGACGCTTAACCAACCTGGCCACCCAGGCGCCCTGGCCCGGGTAGTATTTCTAGATAGTAGCACATTAGAACCTGCTGAGGAGCTTTGAAAATGCCCTAACAGCACCTCAGATCAGGTAAGTTAGAAGCTCTGAGGGTGAGACCCAGGGATCGGATTTTTTTTAATTTCCCCAGGTGACTTCCATGTGCCAACAAAGTCAGAACTCCTAACGTAATTCAGTAAAACTCAAAAGCAGTGTGACCAGCATTTATTGAGAACAGGCCGTTTCTTGTCAGGAACTGCAAAGAGGTTGCTTCCTACCCTCAAGTGGCACCTAGTCTTGGGGCGCCTGGGTGGCTCAGTCGGTTAAGTAAACAACTGTTGATTTCGGCTCAGGTCATGATCTTACGGTTTGTGAGTTCGAGCCCTGCATCCGGCTCTGTGCTGACAGCATGGAGCCTGCTTGGGATTCTCTCTCTTTCTCCCTCTCTCTTCCCCTCTTCCACTTGCACACACACACACTCTCTCTCTCTCTCTCAAAATAAATAAATAAACTTAATAAAATAAATGCTCTCTGTTTAAAAACACACAAAAAGAGGCACCTAATCCTGTGAAAAAGAAAAACATGGCAACATATAGTTAATAAAGCTAAGAACAAGATGCAGTGAGCATATAGAGAAAGACAGGCATGCCATTTCTCCTTTGACAGGGCCTGGAAAAGAGGAACTGAGCAGACCACTCCAAAGTTCAGTGAGGGATTTGGCGAAGGTGAGAGCTGACCCAGGGCTGTGGTGAGAAGAGAACTTCTAGATGATGGGGCACATGCAGAGGACCACAAGCCAAAATGAAAGGAATTGACCATATCATAGAGCATCACTAACGTTCTCAGAAGAATTACCATAGAATTGTCTACACAACGTCTTATTGAATAGAGAATACATTAGCACTCATCAAACTATTTAAGCTCAATTCTTGAAATACTACTCAGAATTAAAGGGATCCAACTGCTGATGAACACATAAGAAGGATGCATCTCAAGGGAACTGTGCTGTGTGGACATAGCCAATCTCAAACCACTACATACTGTATGATCCCATTTATATAACAGTCTTGAAATGACAGAATTATAGGCTAAAGAACAGATTTAAGATTCCCAGGGGTTAAGGATGGGAAGGGTGGAGAGGAGGGGGTGGTGTTAGAAAGAGAGATCATAGTGGTGATAGATTCATTATGTACTTGATTGCAGAGGTTATATCAATCTCCACATGCAACAAAAAGGCAGAGATTGATACACTCCCATCACACCAGTGGCAATTTCCTGATTTTGAGATTGTGCTACAATTACATAAGATGTAACCATGGGGAAAACTGAGGGAAGGAGGCACTGGAACTTCCAATGAATCTATAGATATTTCAAAGTAATTTTTTAAATAAACTAATAAAATAAAATAGATTGTTACAAAAGAAACCCCACAATTATAATATTACTATGATTCGAAAGGCAGTTTAGGACCCCAAAAAAAGTGACACAAAATTTCTTGGATTTCCTTTTATTCTTTCACTCTCTCCTTGTTTCTCCTTTTCTTACCTTTCTGTCTTCCTTTCCCCCTTCCTTCCTTTCTCTTACTTTTTTCTTCTGTTTTCCTCTCTTCCGAATCTCTTTTCCAAAATTACAGCTTGCAGAATACATTTTAAGATTATTCCAGGCAATTAAAAGGAGGGAAAAAAACAATAAAGGCCCTAAATGATAGAGAAAAGTTAGTGATGTTCCAATAAGTCTCAGTAGTTACTGGCTACAAGCCCATTCTGAAAATTTAGTTTATAATTTACACAGCAGGATACTCACATGCTATTTTATTAATATGCTAACTTCAGGCTAAAATAAGAACCAAATAACATCTCAGTTACAGCTCCTTTAGCTCCTTTAATCTAATGGTGACATATTAACAGCAAAGAATAAACTTTGGGGATGAGAAAGAAAATGCAGCTAAAATTTTAGAGGTCAGAATGTGCATATGTTTACACAGTTGATTACAGACTGACATTTTATGTTTTGCTTAAAATTCGCTCATATAACAAAAAATAAAGTGGTCCTCTATCGAGAGAATTCCTATACTAACCCCCCTGATGTATCTAATAAGGATAGGCACCTCTGTTGTACCTAAATGCTCTTGAGAAATTATCTGTAGAGCAAGTCACATCTGTCCACTGACTTCCATGTTAACAACAAAAACGTTTGCTCTAACAGTTCTTGTTGGTGAGAAGTGGGGTGATCAGAAGCTCCCCAACGACTGGCAGCAGGCTCAGGCCTCATTCTGAACAGGGCCCGAGGTATGTATTCCCTGCTCTTCCCCCTCAATGACTGATATTTTAGAAAATAGGAAGATGCTCAAACTCAGAGTCCTCAGCACCTCTTCTGTGAGATACGAGTGCTGTCAAATCATTCATTGGTCTTCAAATGGCATAATTCATGCTCCCAAGTAAACATGAAACATACATATAAACTTATTCTAAGGGATAAATGGGGTTTGTTGAACAACGAAAAGGCAATAGAACCTTTTCTTTTACAAAGGAAATTACATACTTTAGAAGAACTAAAAATATCTTCTAATTAAAGGGAATATGAATATCCCCTAAGGAAAAAGGAGTAGCTAATTATACTAAGAAATTTAATGAGATTATCACATACCTTAATGGTTCTAGAGTCACTACGGACTTTTTTTCTAATTGTTGGGGTAATCTGTACCTTTGATGACTTAGAGAAAATAGTTTTCCACTAGGTTATTGGAAAACTATCAAGTTCCTCCAACTCAAAGTGCTCAAATAAAGCCAAATCACAACAAAATCTAGAAAACAAGGTGGGAATATAAAGAGATACTGAGCCTTCTTGGAAGTGAAATATAAAGCAGGTGTGCCAAGAGCTACTTTCAAAAAATGAAACCCTGCCCCAAGTTTCAGATGCCAGAATGCATGGAGCAACCCGTCATGCAAGCGTCTCCTGCTGGCAGCAATGTGATGTGATGATGTGATGTGATGTGATGTGATGTGATGTGATGTGATGTGGTGGGGAGCCAAGCCAGAAGGCTCAGAGGACCCAGAGGACCCATTCTATCACTGGAGACCTCTGCAGCCTGGCAGAGACTTTCCTTCCAGCCGCTCTCTTGTTATCTCTTGTCCAACTCTCCTCACTCAATTACCCTCAATTCTCTGATATGTCTCACCCAGTGATCTCCATTCTCTGTGCCTCTCCCATGGCAGGTATTACCTCTGCTGGAAAGGCTTCCTCACTTAGTCAGATCTCTTTGTTGAGCATCGGCTATCTGCCCAGGGCAGAGGAAAAGCTAGACAGGGCTCCTGCCTTGACAGAGCTTAACTGTTAGTGGGGGGTACACACAATAAACAAGTAAGCAAATAATTAAACAAGATAATTTTGGAGTCTACTAGGAGCTATGAAGGAAATCAATAGAGCAACATGATAGAGAGCAGCTGGGGCCAAGAAGCAGGGCCACTCACAACAGGGCATCAGGGAAGGCATCTCTGAAGAGGTGACATTAAAATGAGAACTGAAGAATACAAGGAAGCCTGCCATGCAAAGAACAGGAAAAGAGCTCCCAGACACAGGAAGAGAAAATGTGAAGGCTCTGCAGTGGGAATGGAATTGGTAAACTCGGGCAATTCAATTGAAATAAGAATGGCCAGAATAGAAGTGATTCCAAGTGAGGCCAGAGAGGTGGGATTACATAGGGTCAGGTAGGATCTACAAGGCCATGGAAGGGAATTTGCATTCTTAGTGAGATAGGAAGTCACTGAAGAACTTAAAGCAAAAGAATATTATGATAAAATTTATATTTAAAAAACATTTCTCCAGAGAAAGTAGTACAGAGAAAGCATTTTAATGGGGTGGAGGTGTTGGGAGGGGGCAGTTAGAATCAGCAAGATCTTCTGGGAAGTTACTGCCACAGACCAGATAAGAGAGAATGGTAGCCTGGACTAAGATGGTAATTGTAGGGATCAAAGAAAATAAATGGGTTCTAGTTATATTTTGAAGACAGAATCAACAGCTCTTCTAAAAGGATTTGTCTTGAAGGATAAGAGAAACATGAAATACAGAATCACTTGTGGTTTGGGGACTTGAACGCTGAGATGATGGTGGCACCATCTAATGAGGTGAGAAAGACTGGGGGAGAAAAAGATTTGGGGAGGAAAATGGGAGCCATATTTTGGACACTGAAATATCTGTGACACACCTAAGTGGAGATGTCAAGCAGCAGTTTTGATGGGAATGAAGCATAAAGCAGGAGTGAGTTCCAATCCCCATTGCTGAAATCAAAATCCCACCCATTTGGTTTTCTCTCTACGTTTAAATATTGATACTTCTGGAACATAAGTTCCAGGTATCTCTTCTTCCAGAAAATATTGACATGTGTGTACAAAAACACATGTACTAAGATATTTATTGTAGCATCGTTTGTGATAGCAAAAAATTGAGATCCACCTAAGTATTCACAAAAAAAGAGAGTGCTATATAAACCATGCAGTACATCCATAACAGGGAATCTCTGACAGTAGCTAACAGAGAGTTCTAGTGTTATGAAATGAGAAGATCACAAGCTATGTTTTTAAGTAAAAAGGGAAAGTCAAGTTATAGAATTACATATAATATAATCACATTTATGGGAACAAGTGGCATTATGTGAAGATAAATACATGTATATGCAAATGCAATAAAGATGTGACTCCATAAAATTACATCTGGAAAGGAGAAGAAGAGTGGGTGGGAAGTAGGACTAGGATTCTTTATTCTACTCAAGTAATGTTGGAATATTTCTAAGAAAAATGTATAATGTATAATTTTAATATTTTAAATAATGCTTAAACCAGTACATCCTACCCGTTGACCTCAAAAACAATGGAATCCTCCTCTTTTATTTTACAGAAGAGAGAAGCAAGACCAGAGAAGTTGAAGTAACTTGTTAAAATCGCACAGCTAGTTGAGACTGAACACAGGTTTCCTGGTGGGCGAGGCTACCCAGGTCTCAGAGATGTTGACCTGTGTGTTGGTTCGAGCTGCTATAACAGAGTACCAAGAGACTGGGTAGCTTTCTAAACAAATAATATTTGTTTCTCACAATTCTAAAAGTCCAAGATCAAGGTGCCAGCATGGTCAGTTTCTGGTGAGAACTCTCTTCTGGATGGCAGCCTGCCAACTTCTTTTTTTTTTTTTTTAACATTTTAATTTATTTTTGAGACAGAGCGAGACAGAGCATGAACGGGGGAGGGTCCGAGGGAGAGGGAGACACAGAATCTGAAACAGGCTCCAGGCTCTGAGCTGTCAGCACAGAGCCCGACATGGACTGGGAGATCATGACCTGAGCCAAAGTCGGACGCTTAACCGACGGAGCCACCCAGGCGCCCCACAGCCTGCCAACTTTTTGTTGTATCCCTCCCATGGCAAGAAGACTAAGAGACCTCTCTGGCCTCTCTTTTATAAGGACACTAATCCCACTTATGAGGGCTCCACCCTCATGCACTAATCACCTCCTGATACCATCACATTGGAGGTTTAGGATTTCAACATGAAAATGTTAGAGGGACACAAACATTCATGCGTAGCAACAAGTTAGTATGTTTTGTTAGCATTTGTGCAAGTTTAATTTCATTTGTTAAGTATATATCTGGCTATACTGTATGGATTTTGAGGATTAAATGCAGGCAGTTATTTTCTATATAAAGAGTGGATGTGTATTTCTCTCAAGCTGTGGAAGGAAGAAAGGATGGATCCAAGGAATTTGGAATAAGCCAGAGAGGAGAACTCCATGAACCACCAAAGGACTGATTGGAACCTGCGAACACCTGTGTGCATGCACCCACAGGCAAAGCAGAAAGAGGACCCCACAGTTTGAGGTAAACTGATGAACTAGCCACATGTCCTAAGGAAATAACTGATGGCCAAGACCCATTTTCCTCCCCACCATGTCCTGAGAGATGATGCCTCAGCATGATACTACTCATTAGATGTCAATTTCAAGGTATAATGAAGCAGACCATGAACCCAGGCAGAATTTTTTTTGTCGTCAAGATTGGATGGACATGAGAATGGCAAAGCGTGATGCAAGAGAGAGGAAGAGACCAGAAGCTAAGAACAAGAGTGCGTCTCTGTGGTTTTGCCTCTTGGTTTTTTGTTGGTTTTTGGTTTTTGGTTTTTGGTTTGCTTTGCTTTCAGTTTGGTTGGTTGGTTGGTTGGTTTTTACCCCCTGGTTGTGTTTCATCCGGTCTGAGGCCACTGGTTCTTTCAAGCGGAGGGATCCCTCCCGCCATGGCAGCCCGCCCTCTCACCACCTCTTACTGCTCCCTGTGGAGGAGAGGTGGTGTGTATGGCTGGTTAAGCCTAAGCAATGAACCCACGTAATCTTTGCTCCTTCTTTCCTTTTCCTCTCTGAGGTCTTTTCTGTAGGAAGCATGCATCGTTCGGCTCTGCTTCTCTGTGTCCTGAGTTTTAAAAAGGGAGATGTTCCTAACTGGGGCAGGGCCCGTGTAGTCTTTCTGCTTGTGAAGTTTAGTATTAGTTAACCCACTAGCCCATAAATAGAAACTACATTCTCTAACATCAACCTCATGAATAATAAAAATAACATGTTGGTTATTGAGGAGGGCACCTGTTGGGATGAGCCCTGGGTGTTGTGTGGAAACCAATTTGACAATAAATTTCATACAAAAAATGCAAACTCACAGAAGTATATGAATGCAAATTAAAAAAAAATAACATGTTGGCATCCAACCTGCCTTACTCTAAAGTCTTACATGCCCCTTGGTTCAGAACTCGAGTGGGCAAGAGGGCCCGTTTACGGGGCCTGTTCCAACCGGACCAATGACCCGTGGAATGGCAGGGAACAGTCCTCTCATCCAAATGCATTTGGCACGGATGACTTGGGACTTTGTGGGGCACACTGGCTGACACCAGTCGACTGAGAAGTATTTAAATCAGAAGAAAATCAGCATATTTTTTTAACATTTATTGAACACACGTCACAGTAGAAATAAATATTGTTATTATTGGAGATTTGTGTGCACTTAATGTAATTAAAATATTTTTATTGCCATGAAAATAAATCTTACTGCCTAAGACTTAAGTATTAGAGAAATACCAGCTCATCCATCCAGTCTGCCTTGCTGTCACCTGCAAGATATGCTTCCTCCTGCCTCAACTCCTAAAATGCTTCCTTTGTATCACTCAAGCCAGTTACCACAAACAGCCTTCCATAGCAGCAGCTCTGAATATGTCTTCCCTCCCATCTCTAGTGTTGTTAGCTCTGCAGCCCAGGCACCTTATCTTCTTCATGGCTGTGTGCTTTGTAGCATCTATTATAGAGACTTGCAGTTTGTAGATAGCAAGGAAATTCAGTTTTAAAATGTTTAAAAGCAAAAAGATCATAAACCAAAAGGCTTGGAGTTGATGGCAAATCATATCATGTACTTTTCTTCTTCACAGCCATTTAATTACATATTTAAAAATCGATGGACATCAAGGACAGGAGAATTTCCTAAAGAGCAGCCTTAGGCAGTTGAGAAAGGTGCAAAGAGGGAGGTGTCTCTTGTCCTATGTTAGTGCATGGTTTTCACTATCTCTCAGCCTTGATAATTCATATTTCTTGGGGCACCTGGGTGGCTCGGTTGGTTAAGCATCTAACTCTTGGTTTTGGCTTAGGTCATAATCTCAGTTCGGGGATTCGAGCCTCTCATCAGGCTCTGTGCTGATGGTACAGAACCTGCTTGGGATTCTGTCTCCCTCTCTCTCTGCCCTTCCCCTATTCTCTCTCTCTCTCTCTCTCCCTCTCTCTCTTTCTCTCTGTCTCTCAAAAATAAATAAATAAACATTAAGTAACAATTAAAAAAATAACCCATATTTCTCAGGCTTTTATACCCCATCAGCATATGCAGGGGCCCACTCCCCTACAAAGTCCTTCCCCCCCATCACCATTCCCAAATGGGTATCTTTGGTGAATTCCTAAACATCCCAACAATGCCCAAAAAGCCTCTTGAAAGTTACATGGTACCTTGCACTGCCACACCTGCCTCAGTCTCTGACTAACGCTCCAAAGCCCTTTCTCTCAGGGCTCCCCAAGCTGCCAGATGTGCAAAGGGAGAGTAGGATCCTCCTGCATGCTGAGGAAACTATCTCACTTCCCCACATCACATCATATGGGTCCAAAGGAGGGATGCTTATGTTCATTGTCTCCTGGAGAACATTAGGGAAACAGTCCCTCCAACTTCTGCCTGGAGTCCCTTGTAAACCTCTTCCTCATTCTCTTTCAGAAGAAAGAATAGTCCCTCATGAAAATTCATGCTCCAAAAACCTGCTCTCACTTTAGTGGGGTCCCAAAGCACTTAAATAAGAACTCTCCCTACATCACGGATTCTTTGCTTCAGGCCCTGCCTTACCCTGTACTGATTGGCCAGAGAAACAGCATGGAGCCTCAAAGCCCCTAAGAAGTCATCCCAAATTAACCATGCACTTCATCCAGCTCTGAGCCTTGGGGCTGACAAACCTGGCTTTCCCAGTTCCATCTCGGTGCTCACATAGGTGAGTCATTGCCCGGATCCACAGCTCATCAACACAGTGGAGTGGGATTTGATGAAGGAGGGCGAGAACATTGAAAAGAGCCCAGGGTAAATGTGAACTCCATAGTCCGTCGTCACTCTAGTCCCAGACCTGCTGCTACGTTCCAACCATCTTGGAAATGGGAGTAGCTTCCTCCCTTAGTTCCCTCCCCCTTTTCTTTGCTCACCTGTACATAAGGTGGTTGTACCTGGAGATCACACTGACACACTAAGAATACATATAGCTTATCTAATATTAATAGTAAACATTATTGTTTGTCCTTGTTTAGTCTCATTTGATCATTTGGACAGGGCCCATGCTCACTCATGCAAAGCTTGATCCCATTTAAAATTGTACAAACCCTGGGGCTCCTGAGTGGCTCAGTGGGTTGGGCGTCTGACTTCAGCTCAGGTCATGATCTTGCAGTGTGTGAGTTCGAGCCCCGTGTCGGGCTTTGTGCTTACAGGTCAGAACCTGGAACCTGCTTTGGATTCTGTGTCTTCCACTCTCTCTGCCCCTCCCCCACTCGTGCTCTGTCTCTCTCACTCTCAAAAATGAATAAATATTTTAAAAAATTAAATATTTAAAATTGTACAAACCCAGGAATACTAATGTTGAAAGTCCCATTCATATCCTTTTAGGCTAAGAAAATAGCTTGTCACATGTTCACTGCCTCAGACAAAGCCAAGGGCTGAGAAAAAACTAAGTAGGAGCAACATTTCCTCTTCCAGGTGGAACATCCAAACCTGTGGCAGAAATTCAGTAGCCAAGCAACTATTTCTGTCTTAAGCCGTGATCTTTTCCTTAGCTGAAGAAATGCACTGAAGCACTGGGTTTTATCTGACACTCGGTGAAAATCATGTTGCAAGAGGAATAATAGAACTGGGGTTTGCATTGCAAAGGAGCCGAAATCATCCCTTGACTTGAGCTGCAGGAGTCCTACCCGTTGCACAATTCACACACGTGATAAATTACACCCTTACTTCTCAGTGAGAAGCTGGGCTCAAACTCATTACATTAATTTTATTGATTTATAGTCTGTGTGAGATAAAAGTCATGTGATTGCATGGCTAGCCCTGGTAATATTCCATGTTCCTTGACAGGTTTTGTGATAGGTCGAAGAGTTATTTTTTCCCCTAGGCTGTATCTTAAACAGCCAACCTCAGCGTTTTTGCAAGAGCTCAGGGATGTGAGAGATCTTGTTGGTTGTGCACATCAACTCTCTTTCCCCAGCACAGTGATTCACACTTTCTGGAAATTTCTCCTCTAAACATCATACAACTTAGGGGAACACATCTAAGTGTCAGTCAACCCAAGACCAACACAAACCCCTTTGATTTTTAGATAGCTCCAATGGTTAGAAAGTGCTTAAGAATCATGACTCTAGGGGCACCTGGGTGGCTCAGTCGGTTGAGTGATCGACTTCAGCTCAGGTCATGATCTCACGGTTTGTGAGTTTGAGCCCCACATCGGGCTCTGTGCTGACAGCTCAGAGCCTGGAGCCTGCTTCAGATTCTGTGTCTCCCTCTCTCTCTCTCTGCCCCTCCCCTACCTATGCTCTGTCTCAGAAATAAACATTAAAAAAAATTTTTTTTTAAAAAGAATCATGACTCTAAAATCAATCTTCCTACCCAGGTTCCAAAATGTTACTAACTTATAAACTCTTCACCCACCTCCTCCTCACAGATAGTAAATAGTTGATAAATAATAAGTACTACATGGGTATTAGACTGAAGCGGTTCATCGTATTATATATTAAAATCATGGATGTTGGAGGAAGGCAAGGCCTAAGGTGAGGCATAACCTTGGGCAAATCATTCTCTAAGCCTCAATTTCCTCAATGTGGAAAATAATAGCTTCAACCTTACAGTGTTGAAAGGATTAAATGAGATCATGCAAGGCAAGCACTTCGGGTAATGGCTGACAGGAAGCACTCAAAATATTTAGTTGTTATTAATATTACTGTTAACAATTATTTCTAGCAATGCTCCCCTCAATTGAAAAACCGTCAGATACATATACTTGAAAGGAGACATACAAAATAACCTGCTGAGAGAGAACAATAGAAAACTTCCAACTGATAGCAAGAACTCTGGCCTGGTCAGCTCCTAATCTCTTGTGCATAACATAGTCCCTGGTACTTTTCTACATCCTTTGGGATATTGGACCTATTTTTACTATTACTTATATTATGGATATCTGAATCTATCATTTCTACCATCAGTGGTCATAATGTTGGAAGGGGCCTTAGAGATTAAGGGCATCCTCTGTGTTTTACATATATTGAAAGTAAGGCCTAGGGAGAGGGAGCAATATGGCCAAGGTCATCCAGGTTCTTAGTAAAAGAACTAAAACTGAAAAATGACTTCTGATTCCCAAGATAGAACTCCTCTTACTCTACCATACTGTTAGTAGATACCAAGAAATCCATCAATGTATGATATCTTTGGCATTTCAGAGCTCTATTCTGTAAGTAGATGTGTAGCCTTTCTTCATATGTGCTAGAGGAATTTAGGGAGATATTGGCTATTCTTTCCCTCCCTTCCCCCCACCCTAGTTATTTCCAAATTTTCTACCGATCACCCTCTTAAATTATATCACTTGCATGAATCTGGCCTCTTTGAATGCAGGTGACAGAAAACAAATTTGAACTAATTAAGGCAAAGGGAAATTATTTGGAAAGACTGCCAAGTGTCTTCCAGAACTTTAGGAAGTTTTGACTTTGGAAAGGAAAGAAACTTCTGGGGCTCATGGACCTTCTGCCTAGAGTACTTCCATTAATACAATGTGACTCCACTGGCACCCAGTCTCTGTGTCTTTTGTTCTTAGTTTTAAGTGAGAGAGAGAGGCAGAGAGTTGGACAGAGAGACAGACAGAGAGGGAATAGATGGGTACAGCTTAGGTCCTGTCTACCCATGGACCAATTTGCTATTGTAAGTTAGAAGGTTACCCATTGTGTAGCTCAGCTAGAGACCTCCCTCCCCTAGGCATGATAGGCCCTATCTGGAAAACAGGGAATCATTGTGAGAAAAGAAGCTTCCCCAAGAGGTGTGTATGACATTCCATTTGTATCTCCCCAAGTAGATTGTGAGTCTGTGGAAGATAGGGACTATGGCAATTTCATCTTTATACAGTGTTTTCAAACATCTTCTTTGCCCTGTGCGTACTAACCCTCCAATGAATATTGGTGGATTTGAATGCATTAGATCTGCAATTTCTCTTGATTCAGAAATATCAAACCAAGTTGATATTGACCAAAAAAGAGACCTCTGTTATGTTTTTGGTCACATGGAAAACCTCCAACACAAGTAATACACCGTGGCTCCAAGAAAAGCTCTCCTGACCATGTTTCCTGCTCCAGCTCCTTGTAAGGATAGAGCCTTTCTTTCTTAGGCAAACTTCCTACTGGAAATGTCTCTTCCTGACAGCCTGGCGCTTCCCCACAGCCCTGTCTTCTGTGGTTGAAATGGAGCCCTGCTGTGCTTGGGTCATTAGGGTTCTCATCTTGCCTCTTCATATGACAGATATCAAGAGGACATGTTCTTTTCTCCTGAGAAAAAGCCCCAATTAAATATGCTCATTAAAGCCCTGTGATTCCCCTGCTTTCTTCAAATGCATAACAAAAATGAATCACTTTCTGCTGACCTGAAGCCTGGCCAGGGAGTGCTTGGCCCAGGCCGAGGTGTGGGCTGACTGCCAGAACCTTGTGGGATGTCCTAGGCAGTTTGCACTGTCAAATGCCAGACTGTCGCTGCTGCCCCTCCAGCTGGTTATCAGATGCTGGCAGGCGACTGCATGAAGAACCCCCAACAAAATATCACAGTTTACTCAGAATCAAAAGAGTGATAACAAATTAAGGTGAAATGGAGTTCAAATCTGTCCAATTCCTCCCTTAATTGGCCACATCTACAATTCCTGGCTTTTTAATTATAGGCTACGATGCAGTGTGGTGGGTAGGAAGGCATAAGACAGGAAGCAGAACAACTGAGTTGCCCACAGACCCTGTCACTAACTAGTTGCATAATCTCTCAGCTTCAGGTATGTCGTGGGAAGAGAAGATTCTACTCATACCTTGCAGTTCACAGACTTGATTTTAAAATATGATCTCAACAAATTTTCCTACTACTGATACAACCACTTCTGTTAGCTAATATTTATAAAATATTTACTCTGTGTCAGACACTGTTATGTGTTTAATCACTATGTATACACTCATGTAATCCTTTTAACAACCCTTTGAAGAAATTTAGTAATATTATTTTTCCTATTTTACAGATGAAGAAACTGAGATTTAAAGAGTGAAATAACTCAATCAAGGTTACATCAGCCAGTAATGACAGAGCTTCAGAACCCGTGTTCTTTTTTTTAAATATAACTTATTGTCAAATTGGTTTCCATACAACACCCAGTGCTCACCCCAACAAGTGCCCTCCTCCCTGCCCATCACCCACTTTCCCCTCTCCCCCAGCACCCATCTACCTTTAGTTCGTTCTCAGTCCTTAAGAGTCTCTTATGGTTTGCCTCCCTCCCTCTCTGTAACTTTTTTTTCCCCTTCCCCTCCCCCATGGTCTTCTGTTAAGTTTCTCAAGATCCACATATGAGTGAAAACATATGGTATCTGTCTTTCTCTGCCTGGCTTATTTCACTCAGCATAATACCCTCCAGTTCCATCCACATTGCTGCAAATGGCCAGATTTCATTCTTTCTCATTGCCAAGTAGTATTCCATTGTATATATAAACCACATCTTCTTTATCCGTTCATCAGTTGATGGACATTTAGGCTCTTTCCACAATTTGGCTATTGTTGAAAGTGCTACTATAAACACTGGGGTACATGTGCCCTTATGCATCTGCACTCCTGTATCCTTTGTGTAGATTCCTAGCAGAGGAGTTGCTGGGTCATAGGGTAGTTCTATTTTTAATTTTTTGAGGAACCTCCACACAGTTTTCCAGAGCGGCTGCACCAGTTTGCATTCCCACCAACAGTGCAAGAGGGTTCCTGTTTCTCCACATCCTCTCCAGCATCTATAGTCTCCTGATTTGTTCAGTTTAGCCACTCTGGCACGAAGTGATATCTCATTGTAGTTTTGATTTGTATTTCCCTGATGAGGAGTGACATTGAGCATCTTTTCATGTGTCTGTTGGCCATCTGGATGTCTTCTTTGGAAAAGTGTCTATTTGTGTTTTCTGCTCATTTCTTCACTGGATTATTTGTTTTTTGGGTGTGGAGTTTGGTGAGTTCTTTATAGATTTTATATATGCTTTTAATAGCTGTGGTACCTCAGTAATATCTCAATAGACTGGAACCAATGTGGTGATGCTAAGCTTCCTTCTTGGCCTCCTTCTGCCGTAAACACTTTCTGTTCCTAAGTACATCAATTTATCTCCTTGAAATTAGTTCACTGTTTCTGCACTAATTGGCCACTTCTGAAATCTTTGTCCCATTTAAAAATCAGCGCACTTCTGTCTTTTAAAAATCACTGAGGTATAGCTAGTCTTCATTTGCTGTGATCTCTGTAAATTCACCATCTATCATTCTCATTTGGCAATGAATGTGTTGTCTCATTAAGTCATGACTTTTATTATTATCATTTATCTCTTGATCATCTTTGGCTATTTATGTCTTATCTCACTAACCAGATTGAATACCTTGAAGATGAGGACATGAATCATACTTCTTTAGACTACTCTTAGTCCCAGCATGATGTTTTATGCCAATCAGTAAATGTTAACTGGGTTTGGTATAGCTTCTTCCCCAGCTTCAGCCTGAACTATATTCCTCATTAGTTTGTGTCTATATGACTGTAGGTGCCCTCTTTGGAAACTATGGTATTAGAATTGACAGCAGGTAGTCTGATGGCTTTCGCTGTTCAGGAAGGACCAGGAAAGTGCACCCTGTCCTACACCCATGTTACTGTGCCAGCCTATGTATGTTACTTGTGCCAGAGCCTTACCATGTCTGCACACTTCCTTGTATCTTATGGTATCAAGGCAAGCTTTTCTGGGGATATCAGCCAAGAAAAAACAGCTGGCAAATGTGGAAAAGATGGTACCAGGCACCTGGCCCACTTGGATCAGCTTTCTGTGCCAGCTTCACATTTTGCATCAAGGCCTACCTTGAAAATAGGGAGTGACTGTATGTTCTCTTCTCTCCAAAAGCTGATCTGTTGGTGCCAGTTTCATAATAGGCATCTGTTGAGCTGTCTGTCCACAGCACCTGCAGCTCAAACAGCCCAAACCAGAGGTTGCAAGATCTTGGCACTCCCAGAGTATGATGGCAATGCCAAGAGCTGAGGGGTTGATGAGTGTCCAAATTATCTTGTCACCTCCTCTTTGAGGTTCCAACACCCTAGTGCTGAAAGTGAAGCTGAAAAGTTTTCCAAGTGAACTGTATTATTGTAATTTACAAACATCATGTATTTCAGCAAGTAGAGGAGATACAAAGGGATTCAGCAAATTGTGCAGAGCTCAATATTTTCAGAGAGGATGTTGTCTTTTATTGCTTCCACAATACTGATTTATTAACGACCTTCAATGTGCTTTTAGTAGCCAGCTGCTCCCCAGTTTCACTGACAAGATAAGATAAACCAACTTTGGCAGCAGCAAGAAGAGAAAGTGCTAGCTATACTTTTTAAATTGTACTCCTCTTAAGACTGCTTTTGGGGCGCCTGGGTGGCTCAGTCGGTTAAGCATCCGACTTCTGCTCAGGTCACGATCTCGCGGTCCGTGAGTTCGAGCCCCGCGTCAGGCTCGACTGACGCTCCAGTTCGAGCCCCGCTCCAGGCTGATGGCTCAGAGCCTGGAGCCTGTTTCCGATTCTGTGTCTCCCTCTCTCTCTGCCCCTCCCCCGTTTATTCTCTGTCTCTCTCTGTCTCAAAAATAAATAAACGTTAAAAAAAAATAATAAAAAAAAAAAAACAAAAAAAAAGACTGCTTTGAAGGAGGTGGTGAGCAGGGAAGGCTCTAAACAGGGGAAATAGTAACAATGGTGGCAAATATAAAACATTTTTATTAATGTTTAAATCCCTGTAAAGAGAATGGATGTTGTAAAACAAAAATAATAACAATAAACTGTAAGGTTTGTAATACCTGTAGGAATTAAATGTATAACAATAATAGCACAGAGTCCAAGAAGAAAGAAGGTACATTCTTGTAAGATCTGAATACTTGATGTGCAGTGGTATAATGCCACTTGGAGATAGACAGGAGGAAGTTCCATATGAATACAATAAAACAAAAAGCAGCCATTAAAATAAAACAGCAAAGAATTATAGCTAATTTGCCAACAAAAAAATATAATGAAATAAAATCTTTTAAAAAATAATCACATAATCCAAAAGAACGGAGAAAAAGAAGAGAAAAGGAACAAACAAAAGATAGGACAAAGAGAACTGAAAGAGCAGGATAGAAGATTTAAACTCCATCACATTGATAATCATATTAAATGTAAATGATCAAAACACCCCAATTAAAAGACAGAAATTGTCAGATTGGATTAAAAAAGCAAGACCCAACCATATGGATACAAGAAACTAGTTTAAATATAGAAATGTAAACAAGTTAAAAGTATATTGTTATTTATTTTAATTCCAGTATAGTTAACATACAGTGTACAGTACTAACATTAAATGAGGGCGTGGGGGAATGCTGGAGTGGCTTAATTAATAGCAGATCAGGAAGATTTCAGGGCAACGAATATTACCAAGGATAAAGAGGATCATTTCACCATGGTAAATGGACCAATTTTTCAAGTCAAAACAACAATCCCATATGTGCATATGTTTATGCACATATACCAGACTCAAAAACCTAAAAGAACTGCAAGAATAAATAGACAAAGATAAAAATCTTCCCAAACAAAAACTAAAGGAGTTTGTGACCACTAAACCAGCCCTGCAAGAAATTTTAAGGGGGACTATCTGAGAGGAGAAAAGACAGAGTAGCCATAATTATATCTAAATTTTAAAATAAAGACTGTAACGAGATGAAGAGGGGCATTATATCATAATTAAGGGGTATATATACCAAGAAGATCTAACAATTGTAAACATTTATGGTCCAAACGTTTCCATGTATTCCACCCAAATATATAAATCAATTAATCATAAACATACAGAAACTCATTGATAATAATACCATAATAGAAGGGGACATCAACACCCCACTTACAACAATGGACAGGTCATTTAAACAGAAAATCAATAAGGAAACAATGGCTTTGAATGTTACACTAGACCAGCTGAACTTGACAGATACTTTCAGAACATTTCATCCTAAAGCAGCAGAATTCATATTCTTCTCCGCTGTACATGGAACATTCTCCAGAATAGATCACATACTGGGACACAAATCAGCCCTCACCAAATACAAAAATATCGAGATCATACCGTGCATATTTTCAGACCACACTATGAAACTCAAAATCAACCACAAGAGGGGCGCCTGGGTGGCTCAGTCGGTTAAGCAGCTGACTTCGGCTCAGTTCATGATCTCACGGTCCGGTCCGTGAGTTCGAGCCCGGCGTCGGGCTCTGTGCTGACAGCTCAGAGTCTGGAGCCTGTTTCAGATTCTGTGTCTCCCTCTCTCTGACCCTCCCCCGTTCATGCTTTGTCTCTCTCTGTCTCAAAAATAAATAAACATTAAAAAAAAAATCAACCACAAGAAAAAATGTGGAAAGATAACAAATACTTGGAGACTAAAGAACATCATATTAAAGAATGAATGGGCTAACCAAGAAGTTAAAGAGGAACTTAAAAAGTACATGGTGGTGGGGGGGGGGGGCGGTGTGCCCGGGTGGCTCAGTTGGTCAAGTGTCCAACTTTGGCTCAGGTCATGATCTCACAGTCCGTGGGTTTGAGCCCCATGTCAGGTGCGGTGCTGCTGGCTCAGAGCCTGGAGCCTGCTTCTGATTCTGGGTCTGCCCCTCCCCAGTTCGTGCTCTGTCTCTGTCTCTGTCTCTGTCTCTCTGTCTCTCTCTCAAACATAAATAAAAACATTTTTTAAAAAAGTACATGGAAGCCAATGAAAATGACAACATCACCCAAAACCTCTGGGACGCAGCAAAGGTGGTCATAAGAGGGAAGTATGTAGTGATCCAGGTCTTCCTAAAGAAGGAAGAAAGGTCTCAGATACACAACCTAACCTTACACCTTAAAGAGCTGGAAAAAGAACAGCAAATAAAACCCCAAATCAACAGAAGACAGAAAATAATAAAGATTAGAACAGAAATTGCTATTGAAAAAAAAAAAACAGTAGAACAGGGGCTTAGTGGGTGGCTTAGTTAGTTGGGCATCCGACTTTGGCTCAGGTCATGATCTCACGGTTCATGGTTTGAGCCCTGCGTTGCGCTCTGTGCTGACAGCTTGGAGCCTGGAACCTGCTTCAGATTCTGTGTTTGTCTCTCTTTCTGCCCTTCCTCTGCTCAAGCTCTATCTCTCTCTCTCAAAAATGAAATAAATATTAAAAAACAAAAACAAAAGAAACAGTAGAACAGATCTAAGACACAAGTTTTCAAAGAACCATCTTTGAAAGAATTAACAAAATTGATATGCCCCCTAGCCAGTTTAATCAAAAGCAAAAGGAAAGGATCCAAATAAATAAAATCAAGAATGAAAGAGGAGAGATCACAACCAACACAGCAGAAATACAAACAATAATAAGACAATATTATAAGCAATTATATGCCAATAAAATGAGCAATATAGAAGAAATTGACAAATTCCTAGAAACATATAAATTACCAAAACTGAAACAAGAAGAAATAGAAAATTTGAACAGACCCATAACCAGTAAAGAAATTGAATTACTAATCAAAAATCTCCCAAAAACAAGAGTCCAGGGCCAGATGGCTTTCCAGGAGAATTCTACCAAATATTTAAAGAAGAACACTTATTCTTATGAAGCTATTCCAAAAAAAATAGAAGTGTAAGGAGTATTTCCAAACTCATTCTATGAAACAAGCATTACCTTGATTCCAAAACTAGACAAAGATCTCACTAGAAAGGAGAACTACAGACCAATTTCCCTGATGAACATAGATGCAAAAATCCTCAACAAGATACTAGCCAACCGGATCAAACAATACATTAAAAGAATTATTCACCACAACCAAGTGAGATTTATACCTGGGATGGATGCAGGGCTGGTTCAATATCTGCAAAACAATGTAATACATCACATCAATAAAAGAAAGGACAGAAACCACATGATCTTCTCAATAGATGCAGAGAAAGCATTTGACAAAATATAGCACCCTTTCTTGATAAAAATCCTCAAGAATGTAAGGATAAAAGGATCATACCTCAAGATCATAAAAGCCATATATGAAAGACACACCACTAATATCATCCTCAATGGGGAAAAACTGAGAGCTTTCACCCTAAGTAAGGTCAGGAACATGACAGGGATGTCCACTGTCACCACTGTTAGTCAACATAGTATTGGAAGTCCTAGCCTCAGCAATCAGACAACACAAAGAAATAAAAGGCATCCAAATCAGCAAGGAGGAAGTCAAACTTTCACTCTTCACAGATGACATGATACTTGCATGGAAAACCCAAAAGATTCCACCAAAGAACTGCTAGAACTCATCCATGAATTCAGCAAAATCACAGGATATAAAATCAATTGTACAGAAATGTACAGAAAATGGTGGCATTTCTATACACCAATAATGAAGAAACAGAAAGAGAAATCAAGGAATCAATCCCATTTACAACTGCACCAAAAACCATAAAATACCTGGGAATAAACCTAACCAAAGAGGTGAAAAATCTATACACTGAAAACTATAGAAAGCTAATGAAAGAAATTGAAGAAGACACCAAAAAATGGAAAAATATTCCATTCTCATGGATTGGAAGAACAAATATTGTTAAAATGTCAATACTACCCAAAGCAGTCTACATATTCAATATAATCTCTATCAAAATAGCACCAGCATTCTTCACAGAGCTAGAACAAACAATCCTAAAATTTGTATGGAACCAGAAAAGACTCCAAATAGCTAAAGCAATCCTGAAAAAGAAAACCAAAGCTGGAGGCATCAAATCCAGACTTCAAGATGTATTACAAAGCTGTAATCATCAAGACAGTATGGTACTGGCACAAAAACAGACACTCAGATCAATGGAACAGAATAGACAGGCCAGAAATGGATCCATAAACATATGTCCAACTAATCTTTGAAAAAGCAGGAAAGAATGTGCAATGGAATAAAGATAGTCTCTTCAGCAAATGGTGCTGGGAAAACTGGAAAGCAAATGCAGAAAAATGAACCTGGATCACTTTCTTACACCATACACAAAGATCAACTCAAAATGGCTGAAAAACCTAAACATAAGACAGGAAGCCATCAGAATTCCTAGAGGAGAAAGCAGGCAAAAATGTCTTTGACCTTGGCCGCAGCAACTTCTTACTCAACACGTTTCCAGAGGCTAGGGAAACAAAAGCAAAAGTGAACTATTGGGACCTCATCAAAACAAAAAGCTTGGTTTACAGTGTGCTCTTGGTTTTGGGGGTAGATTCCCGTGGTTCATCGCTTACATATAACACCCAGTTCTCATCCCAACAAGTGCCCTCCTCAATGCCCATCACCCATTTTCCCCTCTCCCCCACTCCCTCCATCCACCCTCAGTTTGTTGTCTGTATTTAAGAGTCTCTTATGGTTTGCTTCCCTCCCTCTCTGTTTGTAACTATTTTTTCCCCTTCCCTTCCCCCATGGTCTCCTGTTAAGTTTCTAAAGTTCCACATATGAGTGAAAACATATGATATCTCTCTTTTTCTGACTGACTTATTTCACTCAGCATAATACTCTCCAGTTCCATCCATGTTGCTGCAAATGGCAGGATTTCATTCTTTCTCATTTCCAAGTAGTATCCCATTGTATAAATAAACCACATCTACTTTACCCATTCATCAGTTGATGGACATTTTGGCTCTTTCCATAATTTGGCTATTGTTGAAAGTGCTGCTATAAACATTGGGGTACATGTGTCCCTATGAATCAATACTTCTGTATCCTTTGGATAATTTCTAGTAGTGCTATTGCTGGGTTGTAGGGTAGTTCGACTTTTAATTTTCTGAGGAACCTCCACACTATTTTCCAGAGCGGCTGCACCAGTTTGCATTCCCACCAACAGTGCAAGAGGATTCCCATTTCTCCACATCCTCGCCAGCATCTGTTGTTTCCTGAGTTAATTTTAGCCACCCTAACCGGCAAAAATAAAATACATTTCAATACGCTAGATATAAATGATAGGAAATTAAAATTTAAACAAATAATACCATATGCAATAGCATTAATTTTTATGAAATACTTAAGGACATATGTAATAAAAGATGTCCAAGATGTACACCCCGAAAAATACAAAATATAGCTAAGAGAAATAAAAGGAGACATAAATAAATAGTGTTCTCACCTATGTTCATGGACTGAAAGTCTCAATACTGCTAAGATGTTAATTCTTCCCAAATGGATCCATGAATTAATAGACCCACACATATATGGTAATTGATTTTTTCATAGAAGAAAGAATAGTCTCTTTGACAACTAGTCCAGGAAAATGGAATATTGATAGGCCAAAACAAAAAAAAAAAAGTGAACTCTGATCCATACCTCACAACATATACAAAAATGAAGTCAAAGTGGAACATAGACCTAAGAGTAAAACTTAAAACTATTAAACTTCTAGAGAAAAACATAGAAGAAAATTTCTGTGGCCTTGAATGAGCCAAACATTTATTTTTATTTTTTTTAATGTTTATTTATTTCTGAGACAGAGCATGAGCGGGGGAGGGTCAGAGAGAGAGGGAGACAGAGAATCTGAAGCAGGCTTCAGACTCTGAGCTGTCAGCATAGAGCCCCACACGGGTTTCAAACTCACAAACCATGAGATCATGACCTGAGCCAAAGTCAGTGGCTCAACTGACTGAGCCACCCAGACGCCCCATGAGGCAAACATTTCTTTGATACAGTATGATATACAGGATCTATAAATTTTTTTATAAAGTCACCTTATCAAAATTAAAATTTGTGCTCTTTAAAAAGAAAATGAAGAGACAAACCACAAACGAGGATAAAAATACTTGCAAATCAACAATGTGGATGGAACTAGAAGGTATTATGCTAAACAAAATAAGTTAGTCAGAGAAAGGTAAGTATCAAATGATTTCACTCATATGTGAAATTGAAGAAACAAAATAGATGAACCTCAGGGAAGGGAATGAAAAATAAGATAAAAACAGACAGGAGGCAAACCATAAGAGACTCTTAAATACAGGAACAAACTGAGGGTTCATGTAGGGGAGGCGGATGGGATGATGGGCTAGGTGGGTGATGGCATTAAAGAGGGCACTTGTTTGGATGATCACTGGTCGTTACATATAAGTGGTGAATCACTAAATTCTACTCCTGAAACAATTACTACACTGTATGTTAACTAGCTTCGATTTAAATAAAATAAAAAAAATACTTGCAAATCACATATCTGATTGCCGATTTGTATCCAGATTGAAGAACTCTCAAAACTTACAAAAAGAAAAAAAAAAAAAGGAAAAGGAAAAAAAAAGCAAACCACCTAACTTTTTTAATGGGCAAATAAAACAGACATTTCACCAAGGAAGATATATGAATGGCAAATGAGCACACAAAAAAGCTCAACATCACTAGTTATTAGGAAAATGCAAATTAAAGCCATAGTAATATTACTATGCACCTATTAAAATAGCTAAATTTTAACAATTGAACCTACCAAGTACTGGCAAGCATATGGTAGCTTGAACTTCCACACTGCTGTAAGAATGTAAAATGGTATAACAAACTTGGAAACAAAGCTATACTAAACATCTGACCTGGTCGCTTCACTCTGAGATATTTACCCCAAGTAAATGAAAACATATGTTCATACAAAGATTTCTGTACAACTGCTCCCAGTAACTCTATTTGTATTAGACCAAAGCTGAGTTATCCATACAATGGATTATTAGTCAGCAATTTAAAAACATGGGGCACCTGGCTGGCTCAGTTAGCCTGCTTAGGATTCTCTTTCTCCCTCTTTATGCCCCTCCCCTGATTGTGCATCCATTCATTCTCTCTATCTCTCTCTCTCTCTCTCTCCCTCTCTCTCTGTCTGTCTCTCTCCCTCTCTCTCTCCCTCTCTCCATCAAAATAAATACATAAACTTAAAAAAAAAAGATTGAATTGTTGATATATGCAAAACCATGCATGAATCTCAAAATATGCTCTGGAAAAAAAACCCGGACAAAAAGAGTACATATTACAGGATTCCATTTACATAAAATTCTAGAAAATGCAACCTGTAGACAGAATCTGTAGACAGAAAGCAGATCAGTAGTTGCTTATGAACAGGTATGGGGAACAGGGAGGGGCAAGAGTAATGAATCACAAAGGGCATGAAGGTAATTTGGGAGGTGAGGAATGTTCATTTGCTTAAGGTGATAGTTTCACTGGCATACACACGTCCATACTTGTCACATGATCCAATTTAGATTTGTGCAGTTTATTGTATATCATTTTTACCCCAATAAAGTTGTTATAAATACATACATATGTACATACCTAAATATATAAATATCAGAAAAAGTTGAAAATTTATGGAATAAATCAATCAAATATCAGGAATGTCACAGGTAAGTGCTAAAACAGACTAGAACTTGCAGTGTTTCAATTTTGCTTCTCCAACAAAGTAACTAGTTTCTGTTGTCCTCAAGTATCCCTTTGCATCTGTAACATTTAAGTGAATGTTGCTCATTACTAAGGAAATTTAACCCCTGAATGGTACTCCCTCTTTAGTTACAGTAATGACAGACTATAATAATAGGAAAATATTTCTGAGAAATTTTCCCAGCAGGGTGTGAAATAGATTCTAATGTTTTACAATTGCCTGTATGCAAGTATTGACATCAACCCTTGCCTGAGAATAAGATTGGAAACTGCTTAAGCACGTCCTGCCCAGCAGCTGAAAAGTCTATATAAGATTAAGAAGTACCCTGGTTGGGGCGCCTGGGTGGCGCAGTCGGTTAAGCGTCCGACTTCAGCCAGGTCACGATCTCGCGGTCCGTGAGTTCGAGCCCCGCGTCAGGCTCTGGGCTGATGGCTCGGAGCCTGGAGCCTGTTTCCGATTCTGTGTCTCCCTCTCTCTCTGCCCCTCCCCCGTTCATGCTCTGTCTCTCTCTGTCCCAAAAAAATAAATAAAAAACGTTGAAAAAAAAAAAAAAAAAGAAGTACCCTGGTTAATTTGTAATCCTGGCCAGTCTATGGATGGTGAGTTGGTTTTGAAGACTGGAATAAAGGAGTCCATAGAAGTCATTCAACTTTCCTGATGTCATCTTAAGTTCAATGAATTCTGAATTCATATCTCCAATTAATCAGTCAAATCACTGAGCTATGTCAATCAGTCTATTCTAAGCTAATCACCACTGTAGGGGGCAAAAGGAAAAGTCAGCCATGGGATCTCCCATCTAGCTAGCTCAAGCCAGTAATACCCTTCAAACAGACAAATAGAAAGATCATATCCCCGAGGCACGTGAACTTGGGCTAGTCCTCTGACATCTTTGTACCTCTATTTCCTCATTTCTTTTCCTCCAAGCACCTCACTCATTATTCTCCAGGCATACTGTCCCCATTCCCTCAATGCACCAAGCTCTTTCTTGCTTTAGTGGCCTCGAACATGCACTTTCCTCTGTTTCAAACAGTTTATCCTTCACATAACTGGCCCCTTCTTCTCTTTCAAGTTACCTCCTGAGAGAAGCCTTCCTAGACCTTCGTAGGTAAATTTATTCCCCACTCCAGCCCAAGTCGCTCCTAATTACTGTCTAGCATATGCCTTGTTTTTTTTGTTTTCTTTCCTAACAGTCCATTACAATCTGTAATTATCTCTTGTTACTGGTTTATTTGCTTACTGTCTCCCTATAGCATATACACTTTTTAGAGGGTATATGAATATTAGATAAAACATCTTTTTAATTGTGGTGAAATATGCATAACATCAAAGTTACCATTTCAATGACATATAAGCTTTTGAGGGCAGGAACCTTATAGTTTTCTTCTGTACCCTAGTGCCAAGAAGAGAATGTGGCAGGTACTCAACACTATTTGTTGGATTAATGAATGAACATTAAAAGGAGGATAATTCTCACCCAGCCTGCTTCACAGAAAGAAAAACAGAGAGAGAAACCACTCTGAAACACTACCCATTGAAAGGAATAAATGTATTGATGTTTTTATTATTTTTAATGTGATGCAGCTCAGCGTTCAATACTAATTGGGTACTTAAATGCAGATTGGTTAATGAACACAGTGTAAATTGGGCTGGACTGGTCAGAGACAGCTTTCTAGAGTAGGGGCAGGGTCTAAATAGCTGAAGGGCATTGTACTCTGCCTGCCTGGACAAGCTGAGATCTAACTCCGAGGTCTGTCTCCTCCTGGCTTCTCAGGTAATAATTTTACTTGCTGTCTTTCATTAAGGATGTTTTTTTCCCTTTCCCTCAGAAGAATAGGCAGAGTTGGCATTTCTGAGAGAAATAAGCAGTCAAGGAGCATAACTCTAGGCACATTTAAAGAATTCTGATGATTTTGTGTTTTTCCTCGAAGGGCTTGGTTTGCAGATCTTCTTTGCATTTAAAAAATGATAGTACTGAGGCCAAGCTAGCAATGAATGCTGAGGAAGGAGGAGCCCTCAGTGTAGGAGAGAATATGAGATTTCACTCACCTCCTTGCCTTCTGGAGGCTTACTGAAAGGAACTGGTTTTCTCTTGAAAATGGAACGCTAAATGCCTCACCTAGGAAAATGCCACTGACAGCGGTAAGAATATTGGGGTGGGGTAGGGCATCAGTAAGAACCCAGATTTGTAGATGCAAAAAGAGATTCATGGGAACACAAGCTGGTGCAGCCACTCTGGAAAACAGTATGGAGGTTCCTCAAAAAATTAAAAATAGAGTAACCCTATGACCCAGCAATTGCACTACTAGGCATTTATCCATGGGATACAGGTGTGCTGTTTCGATGGGACACATACACCCCAATGTTTATAGCAGTACTATCAACAATAGCCAAAGTATGGAAAGAGCCCAAATGTCCATCGATGGATGAATGGATAAAGAAGATGTGGTGTATATATACAATGGAGTATTACTCGGCAATCAAAAAGAATGAAATCTTACCATTTGCAACTATGTGGATGGACCTGGAGGGTATTAAGCTAAGTGAAATTAGTCAGTCAGAGAAAGACAAAAATCATATGACTTCACTCATAGGAGGACTTTAATAGGAGACTGCATAAGAGACAAAACAGATGAACATAAGGGAAGGGAAGCAAAAATAATACAAAAACAGGGAGGGAGACAAAACAGAAGAGACTCATAAATATGGAGAACAAACTGAGGGTTACTAGAGGAGTTGCAGGAGGGGGGATGGGCTAAATGGGGAAGGGGCACTAAGGAATCTACTCCTGAAATCATTGTCGCACTATATGCTAATTTGGATGTAAATTTAAAAAAATAAAAAATAAAACTGAAAATCTAAAAAAAAAAAAGATTGAAATGGGGAAAAAATGTAAAAAGAAATAATGTGCGACCCAACCAGATGCAGTTTGGACAGTAAGGAAAATCCTGAAAATGATATTAGAGAGACGTGAATCCCACCTCTGGACCTCACTGTGTGATTCTGAACAAGTAATTGGCCCTTTCAGAAAAAGTGAAACACTTAGATTAAATGATAAGTGTCTCAGGTCCTCTCTGGTTCTGTTATTCATGTAAAGCTCATACATTCTTCCTGTGAAAGTGACGGAGTCAGGAGTCATAGGAAGCCTTTGACCTCATTTCTTTAGTTACCTTACCTGTACTGGGGAAGTGGTTTTAGGACTCTTCTGCCTTTGTTTAATTTGTTTTTTCAATCATTGTTCTTATTTGCAGAAGTTGGGGCTGGCGGGAGAATACTATGTGCGACCTGTGACCTGTGACTTTGGTTAAAAAGAGCTCATCAAGGGGCACCTGGGTGGCTCATCAGTTAAGCCTCTGACTCTTGATTTTGGCTCTGGTCATGATCTCACTGTTCATGATCTCAAGCCCCATGTCAGGCTCTGTGCTACCCGTGCAGAGCCTACTTGGGATTCTTTCTCTCTTTCTCTGCCCTTCCCCCTCTCATGCTCTCTCTCTCAAAATAAATAAATAAACTTTAAAAAAAAAAGATCTCATTGAAAAGATAGCATCTTACAGAATCATAAGAAGCCTGAAGAAGCCAGAAGGGAAGTAGGACCTGAAGTCAAGCCAAGACCATAGCCATCATGTTACCAATCTACATGCCCTGAGGACTCCACACTCCCTCCATGAATACTGGATGCCAAGCTGGCACCTCTGTACCCTTGACAGAGGACGTCACAATGGTCAACACCAGAAGTGCCACAGCTACTGCCACCACCTGTCTCTGGAATGGATTCTTGGTTGCACTTGAACCCAGCTAGTGACAGGTTCCCATTTCAGTGTTGGTGGCTGGGTCTCATGGCTCTAGCTTCCCTCATGAAACCTAGTGCTAGGCACAAAAGAAATAGGAGACTGCATAGTTGGGGTTTTCAATGTCTCCCACCAAGATTTATGAGGTGGAAAACTCCACCCACAGATGAAGGGCTCCAATATGTTGCAGTCACAAAAAAAGATATGTTTAAAATGTCTGAAGTATTTATCAACAAGAAAAGAATGTGCCTCCATGTCATTAAGGACTAAAACTTCTAAAATTGAGACCTAGAAAGTAGACTACAAGCCATCTAATCCTGCCTCTTGTTTTACAGATGAGAAAACAGGGATGGGAGAGGGATGATAACCAACTCAGGTTCACAGCTGGACCAGAACTCAGGTTTCCTGTTGTGGGGCCGGTCGTCATTGCATAATTGTGCCGCCTTCCAAGACAACAGAATCTCCTCATTGTCAAACTAGGTGAGATGCCAAATGTTCACACAATGTTTATTTTTGTAATTTCATTTGGTTTGATTTATTGTGAAGATCTTGAGATGAAACAGATGTAGATATGATCCCCACCCTCTCAAGTTTCATATTCAATTAATATTTATTAACCACCTATCATCATGGCAGACACAGAGCTGGGTTTCTCCTTAATGGAGCAGAAAGGACAGGGATCTGTTTGGATTTGAAGAACAACTGCTGGTGGGGCCTAGAGCCCTGCACGGATCCTCTTGCCATCTGTCACTTCTGCTTCTCTCTGATCATTTTATTCTCTCTTTTTAATGGATACCTCTGCATCTGGTCCTTTTGGCTGGAAACAAGATCTGCAGCTGCTGTGGAAAGATAGGTTACAGTGTCAGTAAATGGCCCGGTTCCCTGATTCCCAGCACCAAATTCCCCAGGAAGAAACAGTTGGCCCATGGTGTCCATCCCTGTCCTATCAGCGGTAGCCAGGGGGTCGCACCCCTCTACACAGCATGCTGTTTCCCAGCTTTAACTACAAGATGGCGAGGGCAGTTCCAGAAAAAGCTGAGAAACACTAAGACAGCACACTGATTCCTGTACACATACATGAATTAATTTAACACTCACGTTAGCTCCATTCATTCATTTGTTCATTAAATGTTTATTGAATGCGGCTGTTTCTCGGCCCCATTTTAGATAATGGAGATACAGCAGTGAGCAAAAGAGGACAAAAAAAGGTAAATGAATAGGGGAACATATTGTGCATCAGACACTGGTGACTGCCATAGGAAAAATAAATCAGGGTTCAGAGGAATGTTTGGGGGTGGGTGAATATGTATACATGCACTATTTTACATAACACAAACAGAGAAAGCCTCGTGCAGAAGCAGATATTTGAGTTGAATTCTGAAGGATGTGAGAGAACGAGCCATGAAGTAGAAGCATTACTGGAAGATGGGGCGCCTGGGTGGCTCAGTTGGTTGAGCGTCCGACTTCGGCTCAGGTCATGGTCTCGCAGTTTGTGAGTTCGAGCCCTGCGTCGGGCTCTGTGCCAACAAACATCTCAGAGCCTGGAGCCTGCTTCGGATTCTGTGTCTCCCTCTCCCTCTCTCTCTCCCCCTCCCCTGCTCATGCTCTATCTCTGTCTCTCAAACATAAATAAATGTTTAAAAAATTTAAAAAAAAAGCATTACTGGCAGAAAAACAGCAAATACAGAGCCTCTCACACTGACATTTGCTTTATGTGTCCAGGAAATAGCTAAAAGGTTGGCATGGCTCTACCTAAGAGGGTGAGGAAGAGCTCTAGGAGAGATGAACAAGGCAGGGAGCAGTCAGACCCTGTGGGACCTGGGGTTTTGTGAACCCCTGGAAGGACTCTGGCTTTTACTCTGAGAGGGAAAACATCCAAAGGTTTTAAGACTAGATGTGACATAATCTCACATGTCTATGGTGTTGGAAGGAAAACAGGGTAGTGGTGAGAAGGCTGTCAATTTTTGGACTTATCTTGAAGGTGAAACTAACAAGATATACTAGTTGACTAGATGTGAGAAGGTAAGAAAGAAGGGAGATTTAATGATGAGTTTTGACCTCAGCAACTAGAAAGATAGCCATGCTATGTACTATGAAGGGGAAAGCTGAAGGAGAAGCAGGTCAGTGGGGGTGATGAGATCTGAGTTTGGTTTGGGACATGTTAACCTAAGGTGATTTTTAAACATCTGAGTGGACATTGAGCAGGCAGCTGACTGCATGAATACTGAGTTCATGTAGGAGGCTCTGCTGAAGATATACATTTTGGGATTGCCAGTACATAGATGGCACTTAAAGCCTTGAAACTGAATGATATCACCATGGAAGCGAATATCAATACAGAAGAGAGCAATGAGGGCAGAAGAGGAATCCCCAGAGGAGTCCAATATATAGAGGAGGAACCATAAAGGATGTTAAACAGAAATGTCCAGTGAGGTAGGAAGTGAATGGTATTCCAGAAGCCAAGTGAAAGAGTTGTTTAAAGAAGGAGGTAATGATTAAGTGGGTCACTGGTCCTGATACTTCAATCCAGATAAGAGCACTGGATTTAACAACACAGAGGTCACAAATTTCTTTCTTTCTTTCTTTCTTTCTTTCTTTCTTTCTTTCTTTCTTTCTTTCTTCTTTCTTTCTTTCTTTCTTTCTTTCTTTCTTTCTTTCTTTCCAGTGAGATGGTGGGAACAAAATCCAAGCATATTGAGTACAACAGAGAAAATAAGGAAAGAGAAAGCAAAGACAACTAGTATGAAAAACTCTGGAAAATTCTACTATAAAAGTAAACAGAGAAGTGGGGTAGTAGGTGGAGATCAAGAGAAGTTTGTTTTCCTTGTTTGCTTGCTTTTAAGATGAGAGTATGGAAGCATCTTTGAGCACTTATGGGAATGACCCAGTAGCAAGGGCAAAACTGATCGTGTGGGAGAGAGAAGGGAGAAATACCAGAGGGATGTCTCTATGTAGGTGAGAGATGATGGGATCTAGGGCATGAGCCTGAAAACTGGCCTTAGATGGGAAGAGAGAAGATTCAGCCTCAGTAACTGGAGAGTGAGACCATATGGGTACAGATGCCTGTGAAGTGGTAGACATAGTCATAGGAACATATGGAAGTTTCTTTCTTTTTCCCAATTTTCTCTTCCAAGTGCAGTAAGAAGTAAGGTCACCAACTGAGAGTGAGGGTGGAGAAAGAAGTTTAAGGAGTTAGGAGAGAATGTAAAATACAGACAAATAGGAGATTAGATGGACTAGGAAAGTTTAATAGTATTTCCAGGCTTCAACACGAGCCCTTTTGAAATGTGTAATCATGAATTTAAAGGGTGACAAGACAGCATGGTTAATTGTTATTTTCTGGCTACATTTAGCCACATGGGTGCAATCACTATGTAGGTGGAGAATTGGATTCAGCCAGCTTGGAGGTCTGACCAACAAATTGGATGAAGGGAGACAGGGGAGGGGAATTGAAGATAGTGGCAAAGGCACAGTTATAATAATGGACTATGGACATTAAGCTGGGTAAAGAGGAGAAGAGGACATGAAGAGATGCAAAAAGGTAGAAGAATCAATGACCATAGATCTCAGGGGAGTTGAAACTTTAGCAGTAGAGTTGGGGTATAAGAAGGAGTGAGGTGCGAGTCTACACGGTTGAATCAGAGGGAAATGCATGTGAGATATTGACATTAAGAGTCATGATTAGGAATAGGCCTAAGTTGTGATGAGCCCCGAGTGTGGTTCGGAGGTGTGGGATCACTAAATTGTACACCTGAAACTCCTCTGACACCGTATGTTAGCTAACTCGAATTCAAATAAAAACAGCAACAAGAAAAGGAATTAGCTTAAGTTATGTAAGTTACCTGAGGTCCGCTGAGTGGAGGAGTCAGTTTCCACCCCAGTCTGTCTGCTTGCAATGGTGTAGCCACCAGGGCCCATCTCCTCTCTGCCCTGTTGCCACTGTTCCTCCATGACCTGCCTCTCCCTGGACCTCACCACAGAACACTTCCTCTGATCACAACAGGAAGCTGAGGCTCAGAGAGGGTAAGAACCATTGCCCAGGACCACACAGCTGGAAAGTGGAATTTGTTTGCGACCTAAGAGGTAGGATGAGAAACATGCCTAAGAGGTGAATACTGGACTCCAGAGGAAAACGCTTCCTGCGGAGGAATGAGCCGTGGTGATGGTTCAGACCAGATGAGAGCAGGTTTGAGTGGCAGCCCGAAGCCTCAGGACCTCTTTTGGTTCCCGCTTGTTTGCCCTCTAACTGTTGTGTGATGACCGGTAGCTAAGGGCGGAAGCCTTGAAAGAGTTTTAATAATAGTTTTGTAAAGGTCACTACAAAGTGCTTTATAATTGTTCATCTTTATCTTTTAATTCCTGTTTTGAGAAACAGGAAGAAAAATAAACAGGAAAATCCCCAACAGGATCCAATGAAATAAAAATAGTGCTGACAGGAAATAAACATCATAAAACTTTAAAGGAGGGCAGAGGACGATATGGGCTGAGAAATCCTGCAGGACTGATGAACTTTGCCTTCATATGGAAGTCATCAATCACTGTTCAAGGGAACAGTGACTGACATTTGGGTAACAGCTTACCACCTGCTTGCAACCCCTTTCTGCCACATTAGACATTTCGCCCCAAACTGCTATCTGACAATACCTGTAAAGGAAAGAGGATCATATCTGGCAGTGCCTCTGTGCTAATGGCCAAGTGATACCATCATATCTTGGCCTAGGAAACAAGTTCCTAAAAGAATAGTTAGCATTCACCGAGTGTTAATGTGTGTTATATACCAGGCTATGAATTTAGCACGCAAAATTTGAAAGGGGCTAGAAGAATCTCCATTCCTAAAAAGTTCCTCCTTCAAAACACTCCTGCTTTATCAGTTCTAAGCCTCAAATAGCTCTGAGTGCCTCAAATGTGAAGTAATTCGTCATATTACCTTGAGTCTAAGTCAACATTTATAGACTGCTACTGTAAATGGGACATTCAGATTATCACCGTAAATGCAAAGATCGACAAGACACAGCCTTCCAGAAGCTAAGAATCTGGCTAAATATGAAAGTTTGGATTTGTTAAATCTGTCCTATATTGGTACCTATTATGTGTTTCTTATTTAAAAGCACTCTTGATGGGAAATCAAGAGTCTATTTCTACTCCCTCTGTCACCAGTTTAATCAACTGTAAAGACTACAGGTGAATCATTTTCCTTCTTTGGAACTCACCTGCGTCTCTTAAAAGGAATCGTTTGGGGCGTCTGGGTGGCTCAGTTGGTTAAGTGTTCGACTTTCGCTCAGGTCTTGATCTCACAGTTTCGTGGGTTTGCTCTCTGCTGTCAGCATGGAGCCCGCTTCAGATCCTCTGCCTCCCTCTTTCTATATCACTCTCTGGCTCATGGTCTCTCTCTCTTTCTCTCTCAAAAATAAAAATAAACATTAAAAAAAAAAAAAGGAATGGTTTGGCCCATGTTCCCTACATTCTCTTCCAATCCTGACAATCTGTGAATCTCCTGCTATTTTATTTTTTACTTATTCAACAAATGCGTAATGTGTCAGGCACTTTACAAATATCAACCTACGTATTCCTCATAACAATCCTATTATGTAGATAATACTATCATCCCTAAGAATATAATTGTATTAACCCTATGATAAAACTATTATTATCCCCTTCTACAGATCATGAAACGGAGGCACACAGTCCTTTAAAAATACTTAAGATGTATTTTATTCTTGAGATACTTATGATTTGTTTACTTTTGCTTTGCTGAGTGATTTATAAGCAGCCTTTGAAATTTCATTGCAGGTGTATTTATGATATCAGGTTTTCTTTTTTAAGTTTATTTATTTTTGAGAAAGACAGAGTGTGGATGGGGGAGGGGCAGAGAGAGAGGGAGACACAGAATCCAAAGCAGTTTCCAGTCTCTGAGCTGTCAGAGCCCAATGTGGGACTTGAACCCATGAACCGTGAGATCATGACCCGAGCCAAAGTCAGACACTTAACCGACTGAGCTACCCAGGCACCCCTATTATATCAATTTTGTAGAAGTTGTTTTCTGCTTGGGTTGAACAGCTGCAGTCACCACCAGAGACAGAGGGGCCATGAGGCTTCTGTGTCACCGTGACAAACAAGCACACCTGAGCAACCAGTGGGGATCCCTTTATGTCCTTTCTGTCCCTCAACATGTACACTATCTCTCGCCTTCTCTTTAGTGGAAGTATGTGAAAGTGCTAAGTTAGGAACTGGTTTATTTTACACTGTTTAAAAAATAATCCCCTTTCTCCCTTGTTCTCTCCCTCCATCTTCCCTTCCTTTATCCCACTCAGCCTTTCAATGCCACTACTTTTATGTTGATGTTCTTTTTTGCCTTTTTTAACCATTTGTTACCCACAAGTGCTGGCTACCTTCCACCTCCAAGCTGGCTGTGTATCTTTACCCCATGATTTCAACATCATCTGCTTCCCCTCGCATCTGCTCTCAGAGTCCATTTGCCCACAGTTATTTCCTGCAACAGGTCCCCACCACAGTCCTGCAGTCGGATCCCTAGGGCCCCCCCCTTTCCTGCCAAGACAAACTCCCTCGCCCAACCCCCTCATGACCCTGTAATTCTATCTTTCTGTGTTGCCCTATGCTATGAAATTTCCACATCAAAGGGCTCTGTAGGTACCAGGTTTGACCTGATCTAATCCTTCTCAACACCCCACCTATTTGACAACACAAAGTGGAATTTTAACAATGTGAGTTCATCAGTATGTTAAATGGTTGGTCAGAAGAGACCCGTTTTAGACAGAGCAGCAGTGTATGCAAAGCAACAGCCTTTTTTTTTTTTTTTTTACAAGTCACTTGATACTAATAACATTTAAAGAACGGACACTTGCAACTTTTCAAAAGTGTGAGAAAAGGCAAGGTGATTCCTATAGTAATGTGACTCTCACTTGCATTATGGCAGCATTCTTGTGTGTTGGGGATGGAGAGGTCGCCCTGCTCTCCAATGTCATGTGCAAGTCTGGCTATGCCCATGGGAGAGCCTCATTCAAGTGAACATCATGTGTCAAACATGTCGCAGTGGGGAAAATGTCGCCAGCTAGTGGGGAAGGAGAAAGAGCATGGACTTGAAGTCAAAAGACCTAGGATGACATCGAAGCTTTTCACTTACTTACAGTTTAACTTCAGGCAAAATCATTACCTCCACCTAAATCTCAGTGTACCCATTTGCAAAATGAAGAATTTGGGGGAGCTCCCCTCTACTTGCTAGATGGGATGCCACCCATTTCAAAAATCACTTAATTAAGCCAACTGGGGCTTCAAATTAAAAAAAAAATGAATTTTGTATATTAATCCCAAAGGTCCCTAAGTCTTTAAAGTTCAGAGGTTGCGTGATTCTAAGCTTATTGTCTAAAATATTTCAATGTCCATTGTTAACAAATTGTGTTTTACAGCACCAATTTCTAAACTCTGTTTAGTGGTTAAGTGGTCCCTAGTAATGAGTAACCATCATGCTAGGTAGGGTGTGGGGACATAAAGAAAAATAGAAAACATGGTTCCTGACCCTCAGGAGTCTTAAACTATTTGTGGAGAGAAACATTGATAAGGGTAACTAGCCTGAATACGTGGGAAATGAAATTTTTCTAACTCTAGTGACACCTTACATTCAGAATCATGACCAATAACAGGAGTGATCATGATATTAACTCTAAGCTGGGCTTTCCGGAATGGGCAGACTTCAATCAGTGGAAAAAAAGGAAAAGACTTTTGGGTAGAAAGAAAGCAAATAATGAGTGCTTGAAATGATGTGATTGGACAGTAAGAGAGTGACTGTGTTAAGGATGACTTAGAGAGAGCTAAGCAGAGAATTCCATATTTGTTTCCATGAATGGTTGGAAGCCATTGAAGGATTTTTGAGCAGATCTGTGATATGATAAATGCACAAACCAAGTAAATAATAAAGATCAAATATATATCTATCCTGGAAGTCTTAATGTGGCAGGTCCCAGAGCCAAGGGCACTAGAAGTTTAAAAATGTAATAAAAGAAAGAAAGAAAAAGAATGAAAAGCCCCTTCCTCTCATTTTCTGGTACTCTGATCTGGGGACTATTAGCTGGAGCCGCCGAGAGTTTTAATTGCCTGTTAATTGACAATGCGGAGGGAGGGAAGTGATTGCTAAGGTAACCAGGTCCCAAGCCATATGGGGCTTTGCGGAATCATTCCAGCACCTTGGGCTACCCTTGGAAATGAACAGGCAGTCCTGTTAGCCTGCCCAGTCTGTGGCAGAGCACCTGCTCCTAATGTTCACCCAGAAGAAGGCAGGGCCATGATCTAGGCTGGCTGACGTTTCTGGGTGATTTTAAAAGAGAAGTTTGATGCTGAACTCTCATTAGGAAGTGAAAAGATAAATTTTTCTCATTGATTCCCCCATCTTTCTGCTAAGACGATTTTAAGTGGTGCATCTTAGAAAAATTTCAGCAGAGGGGCTCCTGGGTGGCTCGGTTGGTTGAGCGTCCGACTCTGGCTCAGGTCACGATCTCACGGTTTGTGAGTTCAAGCCCTACATCAGGCTCTGTGCTGACAGCTCAGAGCCTGGAGCCTGCTTCGGATCCTGTGTCTCCCTCTCTATCTGCCCCTCCCCTTCTCATGCTCTGCCTCTCTCAAAAATAAATAAACATTTAAAAAACTTTTAGAAAAATTTCAGCAGAAATCCATAGCCACAAAGTGTTAGACCTGGAATTGCCCTTAGATGCCAACACTTTCATTTGTCAGATGGGGAAATCAGCTCAGAGTGGAGAAGGAAGTTTTTTAAAGTCAAAGTTCAATTAATGGCATACCTGGGATTAGATCCCAGGTTTCACAGCTCTGAGGCAATAGCTTTCTTCAGTCCAATCAAATGGCCTCTCACATTATTTTTTGTTGAATTAAAAAGGCGTTCCAAGCAATCTTCAAGATCAGTGTGGGAGAGCCATGATGAAGTGGGGGGTGAAGTCTCTAGTTCCTTGACATTCCCATGCATGCAGGGTACTGTTTGTGAAAAAGACCCTCCAACTTTGCCAGTTTACTAGCTGGTCACCACAAAGGAAGAAGACTTGACTCTGGTTCTCCTCAAAGCCAAAGTTAGATTAGTCCTCCACAAATCAATTTCTGGACATTGGACTAAAAGCATCCTGTATAAAATCCAGTTTTCAAGTTATCCCTCCTTGCTCCTTATCCTCCTTTCTCTGCTCTCTTTTTTTATCCTGTAATACTTAGGACTTTCTAACTTACTACGTGATTCTTTATTGAGCTTTTTGCATATTAGCTGACTCTCGCACTAAAATGTAAGCTCCTCGGGGTGCCTGGGTGGCTCAGTGAGTTGAGCGTCCGACTTTGCCTCAGGTCATGACCTCGAGGTCTATGAGTTCGAGCCCCACCTCGGGCTCTGTGATGACAGCTCAGAGCCTGGAGCCTGCTTTGGATTCTGTGTCTCCCTCTCTCACTACCCCTCCTCCACTCATGCTCTGTCTCTCTCTGTCTCAAAAATAAACAAACATTAAAAAAAAATTTTAAATGTAAGCTCCACCAGGGATCTTTGCTCTGTCTACACGTGTCATATGGACTCCGTGTATTCAGTAAATACTTTGCATGAGTGGCTGAACAACAACTGGATCTACCACTTACTTTGAACCATGAGCATACTTTTAAGTCATGGTTTCTTACCTGCAAAATGGGCAGAGTAATTCTCACCTAACAAGGATGTTGTAAGGATCCAATAAAGTAATATGAGAAAGACTCTTGCACAGTACTGGACCCTGAGGCACCTGTTATCCCAGGAAGTGGATTGATAGACTGCAGAGCTGTCCTTCGGAAAGATGAGATCGAAACAGGCATGACTGAATCCCTCCATGACTGTGTGTTGCACAGAGTTAGGAATTACAGAATTTCACAGCTAGGTTTCCTACTTACGTTTCTCATTTTGCAAATGACACACGGCAGGGAAGGCTTGTGTAAAAAAAAACTCAATTTACTGAGTACTGTTTTAAATTAAAACAATTCATAGATGTTAAAAATGTTTATAGTTTCTCCTCAAAGCACTTCGTAGTTTACAGAACACTTTCGTATCCATCATCTCATCCGGTCTTACTCGTCACCCGGCACAATGAGTAAGAACGCTGATTCTATGCTTTCTCACTCATTTTTCCTATTTTACTCACTGTGTGTCCTGACACTCTGGACATCAGCCTTCTTATCACTCCCAGAGCCTGATTCATACTCACACTCTTCCTTTTTCCGTACATACTTTTGCTCAGGCCGTGCCCTCTGATTGGAACACCTTCTTCCTTCCGGTCCCCCAAATCTACCTTAAAATTCTATCCATTTATCAAGGCCTGACTTGAGTGCTTTCCCTCCCCAAAGCTTCCCCAGGCCCTTTTAGCAGATGTCTCTAGAGGACATCTGTAGTTTTTGCCTATCTACTATCCTTTCTCTCTTATGGTGTCAGCAAACCTTCTTTTCCAAATGATCCTGGTGCGACTATCAAATGCACTGTCCAGTTTTTCCCCTCTCTGCCCTCCCCAGCTCTACACTACCACCAACACAAACACTGAAGTGTTTGGACATGTGAGCCAAGCCAAGCAAAATGGGTCTCTGCTGAGAATGAGGAATGGAGTCTTAGGGCAGAAGGCTATTCTGTTGTGAACTCCTGAGTCTTGAATGATTTCAGTAGCATGATCCTAAAGGCACTCTCCGTGACCACAGGCTGCCATGCTCACAAGAGTTGGCTTCCTGTTCCTGTCTTTCCAAGACCTTTTCTCCTTCAATTCTGAGAACTATCCAGTTTCCCTCAATAAATTATCCACCTTATTGATTAAAGTTTTGTTGTAAGCAACCACAGAAACTGAACTGTTATGTTCTCTCCAGTATTTCCACCGTTGTTTCTGGGTCAGCCTATTATATTCCTCACATTTCTGCTTTGGATAGAAGTGTTGTGATATGCTCTGCCTCTTTCATTGAACTACAAGCTCCCCACCAGGGTCTGTATCTGCTTCAATTCCTACTACTGTCACTTGCATACCTGGGTCCTCAAAAAATGTTATTGGAAGTTGATAAAACGTATATTATCTTTAGACAGCAAACTGATTCAAATTCTCATACAACACTTAGTTCCAAAAAAAATTATTTTCTCAAATGCTTGGGATAATTAAATCTTAGGACTAGAAGAGACTTGTAACTTTAACAGTGGGATTTAATTCTTATGCCCTTATCACATCAGCCATGTAAAAAATGAAGTGCAAATAAATATCACTGGACTATTGGTGTGGACAAAGTGATTGTCACCCCACTCTAGGAGAGCTACTTTCACATTCCATCCTCCAATGATCAAGAGCCAGATCAGAGCCAGGACTGGTGCAGAATGGAGGAGAGAAGTGATGGTGGTTAGGGGGGCAGGGCAGGAATTTTGAGTCCCTGGAGGAAGCAGGATTGATCTGAGAAAGTTGTGGAATTAGTAAAAGCAGAACTGAAACTTTTATGTGCATATGGGGCTTTCACTCCCATATACATTTGAAGTTCTTTAACAGTGCATCCGTGAGATAAAACAAAAAGCAGGGCTCACTGCTTCAGATAGAGCCAAGAGTCTAGAGATCCCAATTCTCCAGAGAGGTTTCTAACAGGTCCTGACAAACCCTGTCATGCCTTTACATCAGGGTGGAAAGCAGGACACATTTAATGTTCTAATGGGATATCTCTGTCTTTTCTATTTTTTTTCAAATCTATTTCATTTCAAGCTGCAATTATCATTAGATGGCATCTTTTTATTTTTCTTGGATTCTCTAGTCTCTTGATTTATAGACTCTCAGATGTAGCCAGTGTATGTTTTTCAAACATTCCATTGAAGCTTCATTATAAAATTTGAAGTTATGCCTCTCAATCTAAGGAATAAATCAATTTATTAATTGGATTCAAAAATCATCCCTCATATATAAATAGATTAACATATAAAATATATGTATCATTTTAAATAGAGATACGTTGTAACTATAATGTATAAAATAGCTAAATTTATCCCAAAGTATATCCAGCATGTGAAATATGGGAATGCAGAAAGGAAAGAAAGAGGGGAGGGGAATAATATTTATTTGGTCTCTGATGTATGTGATACATCTTTATTTCACAAATTAGGAACTGACCAGTCTATAAAGAGGATTGAATGAAGCCAGCTAAAAGATGCTCTCTTATGCAGTCATTTTTTAAGAGGTATTTTTTTTTATTAAAAAAAATGTTTATGATCATGGGTAAAACAAAGGAGGGGAACTAACTCAACCCCATTAACTCAAGACATGATGACCAAGGAGAGAAGCAAGTTCTTGGCAAAACAAAGCACAGGACGGTGTGGGCCCCCCTCCCCCATGCCATTCCTCCAAACTAAAAAAAAACTGAAGAAAGATGTCTAGTCATAAAACTCTCCTTATTCGATGGAAGTAAACTGAGAGGGTAAAGTGTCAGTCCTGGGGAAGTTCATAGAAACATCTTCTATAGTAGTCGATGTACTTACCATCACAGGGCTTCTATATATGCAGGAAAGGCTACCAGGGCTCACAAGCTTTCAGGAAAGACATTGTGCAGGGACGAGATGGGAGGTGCAGGTTGACGGTGGGGGGGGGGGGGGTTGGGGGAGGGATACCCCCTGGCTGGGTGCAGTGGGCCTCATGCCCCAGTTAGGAAGAAATTAGGTCAGGAAGGAGAAAGACTGTCTTCTTTTCAGCTCCTTGCCACTGCCTGTGAGTATCTCAAGTAATGTACAGAACCTATGGCTTCATTAATAAATTAATAGAACCTCGGGCTCCTGGGTGGCTCAGTCGGTTGAGTGTCCGACTTTGGCTCAGGTCATGATCTCACAGTTCATGAGTTCAAGCCCCACATCAGGTTCTGTGCTGACAGCTCAGAGCCTGGAGCCTGTTTCGGATTCTGTGTCTCCCTCTTTCTCTGCCCCTCCCCTGCTCATGCTCTGTCTCTCTCTGTCTCAAAAATAAGTGTAAACATTAAAAAAAAAATTTTAATAAAAATAAAAAATAATAAAGCAATAAATTAATAGAACCTATGAGTTTACTGACAAATTAAAATACTCTCAGCTCAGGTCTTGATCTCAGGGTTGTGGGTTTAAGCCCTGCATTGAGCTCCAAGCTGGGTATAGAGCCTACTTAAAAGAAAATGAAAGATAAAATAAAATATCATCTGGAATTATTAACAAAAAAAGGATCTGAATGAAGTTTCTTGTATGCTTGATTAAGAGTCAGCCCCCTGGAGCAAAATCACCCTTGCGTGAATGGGTTGAAAAAGAAATTGTCAATGAATGTAGCTGAGGATCAGCTGCAAGCCAATGGGAGGCTGGTCAGGACGCGGTAAAGCTGTCTTGATGCACTGCCTTCACACACCCGCAGTCAATTTACCGAGTTCTAAAATTTCAATGTATGAACCCACCAAATATGGTAATGTCTCCCCCCTCCACCCCCATTAACACAGTGTATCATCAAACGTTCTGATCTTTGCCTTTTTCATAGGTAAAAGTGTGTACGTCATTGTTTTCAAATTGTATACCCTTTACATAAGTACTAAAAAACAAAACAAAACATGGTGTACTTCCGATAAAAGATCGTTTTGAGATGGGGAAGGACTTTTTGAGCATGAAATAAAACCCAGAATCATAAAAAAGTGGCAAATTTGAGTATATAAAAATTAAAATTTCTGGGTGTGGAAAAATAACATAAGTAAGATTAGAAGCAAATGGCAAGGAAAAAATATTAGCAAAACACATACAAAAGACCAATTTTATTAATTTATAAAACTCTTTTAAATTAATAAGAAAGATTAAATAGGAAATGGGGAGAAAGGAATAAAAATATTTCTAAATGCAAACTCTGTTTCTCTTCCTTTAACACTCAAATAATTTTACACCATTCTTGGAATAAAAGTCAAAATCCTTGTGTGGCTTACCCTCCTATGTATGATCTGGCTCCCCTCCACCCCTCCAATTTCATTTTTTATCATTCTCCCCCTCGCTTCCCTGTTCCAGATAGATTGGTCTTCTTCCAGTATTTCTTGATTTCTTCATGCATTCTCTCCCCTTGGAGCACTCCCTTCTTCCTAAAAAGTAAAAATAAAATAAAATCCTTATCTTTACAGACATTCAAATCTTACCTTAAGTGACATTTCCTTAGAGAAGCCTTTTCTGAACACTGCAATCCCCACTCCAAACTAGATGAAGTTCTCTATTATTTGGTATGATAGTTCCCTATCCTTTCCCTTCATGGTACCTCACAGTACACTGTTCTCTGTCCGTGCAGATTAATGTATGTCTCCACTGGATGGAAAGTCTCCCAGGAATCTGACCTGCCCATCTCCAGGACTTCGCATGTTGTCTGGCACAAAAAGCAGTTGAATCCAGTACTTGCTAAATTCATGCTGGTTTTAATTTTCCTACTTCCCTGACCATTTTGGTGAACATTCCTCATGTGACTCTTTTATGTGCTAGTGCATATTATCTCAGGTAGTGAGTGCCCAAGCATGGTGAATCAACAGCAGCAGCATTACCTGGTAACTTGTTAGAAATGCACATTCTTGGGCTCCAATCTACACCTACCAAATCAGAAACACTGGAGATGGGGCCGACAATCTGTGTCTGAATAAGCTTTCAGGTGATTCTGATGTACACCAAAGTTTGAGATTCCAGGGTTGCCCTGAACGTTGGTATCCAGTGGAGGCAGGAAAAAAGAGAGCATGGGAACCATGCACCAGCTTCTTGAGCACATGGCCTGGAGGTGACATGTAACACCTCCACTCACATTCCATGGGGCACAGCCAGTCATGTGGCCCCATTTCATAGTAAGGAGGCTGGGAAATGTAGTCCTCTACTGGGTAGCTGATTCTCAGCAATAACACCATACCATGGAGGAGAATACAAATTTTTCTTAAGTTTATTTATTTTCAGAGAGAGAGTGAGCACGTGTGCACAAGTTAGGGAGAGGCAGAGAGATGGGGGGAGGAGAGAGAGAGAATCCCAAGCACTGACAGTGCAGAGCCCCACACGGGGCTCGAACTCTCAAACTCAGATCATGACCTGAGCTGAAGTCCGACGCTCAAATGACTGGGCCACCCAGGCGCCCCCTGAGAGACTACAAACTTTTGATGGGCAGTTGGCCATCTCTGTCACAGGTGTAGCATGCAAATGTCACTTCTGAAACTTACTTTTCTCTAATGAGAACAGTAACACCCTATCTCAGCAAAATCCCTGGGAGGCAGATTCCAGATCTCTCATCCTGGTTTCTATGGTGTGATTCACATGTGCTAAAAAGAGCCCAGGTCAGCTGTTTCACCCGTTTAGAGGTGTTTGTTCCTGCTGGCACACACTCCAGGCTGCAGTTTTGGTCCCTGAAAGTAGAGGAAGAAAATGGCTCATGCTGGTCAAGGTGAGGCAATAAGCAGGACCCGGATCTCCTTCCCCTTCTCCCTTCTCGTCCAACACTCAGATCATAGCCACCAAACGCAAGTACATCTGGTGTTTAGGTGTATGTTTTGCATTTTTGTTTATTCATTTATTGTTTTGTTCAGTAATTACCAAAGTTCTGACATACATGCCCCAGGCACTAGGTTGAAAGATAATTTAGGTGGCCTTTCTTTCTTAGTTTTAATGATTGTCCTTATATCAAGCTAGTGTAGCTGTCCTCTCTCCTCTCAGAGAAGGCTTATTCTCCCTCAGGTGTTCTGGTGGCTGATGGCAGGGGTGGGGAGGGGTGCAAGGGAAGGCATGTTACTTATAGGTGAGGACCAGACGTTGGCTCTGGCCTGCTCAGTCTCTGACTACCCACATAGATCTCATTAATTTTTTATTAATTTATCAATTTTATTAATCATTTTCATTAATCATCATTTTCCAGTAGCATTTATGTGTGCACAAAACTGAAGCCCTATGGTGGGATATCCACATACAAGAGATTAAAGTTGGACCCCTACCTTATACCATCTACAAAAGTTAACTCAAAAAAGGATCATCAACCTAAATATAAGAGCTGAAACCATAAAACTCTTTTTAAAAACCATAGGGGCAAATTCTCATGACCTTAGATTTGGCAAGGATTCTTAGATATGACATCAAGACCAATAATAATAACAATAATAATAGTTAAATTTTGCTTCTTCAAAATTAAAAAGTTTTTGCATCGAAAGTCATTATTAAGACAGTGAAGAGACAAGTTACAGGATGTAAGAAAATATTTACAGATCATATATTTGATAAGGGTCTAGTATTCAGAATATATAAAGAACTCTTACAACTCAGTTACAAAAGAACAACTAAAGAAAAAATGGGCAAAGGACTTCAATAGACATTTCTCAAGAGAAGATATACAAATAGCCAACAAGCACATAAAAAGATGATCATTAGTCATTAGGGAATTGCAAATCAAAACCACAATGAGATACCATTTCATACCCACTAGAATGACTACAATAAAGAAAAAGAAAAGAAAAAGAAAAATATAGCAAGTGTTGGGGATGATGTGAAGAAATTGGAACCCTCATACTCTGCTGGTAGAAATGTGAAATGATGCGGCTGCTAGGGAAAACAGTTTGATGGTTCCTCAAAGAGGAAACATAGAATTACCTTATGACCTGGCAATTCCATTCCTGGGTATATATCCAAAAGAACTGAAAAAAGGTGTTCAGACATATACATGTACATGCATATTCATAGCAGCACTACTGACTATAGCCAAATGGTGGAAACAACCCGAACGTTCATCAACAGATACATAGATAAACAAATTGCAGTAGATACAATGAAATATTATTCAGCCATAAAAAGGAATGAAGCACACTGATAACATGCTACAATGTGAATGAACCTCAAAAACTTTCTTTTGAAAAAATTTGTAATGTTTTCATTTATTTTTTGAGAGAGCAAGCTCAAGCAGAAGAGGGGCAGAGAGAGAAGGAGACAGAGGATCTGAAGTGGGCTCTGCGCTGTGAGCACAGAGCCCGATGCAGAGTTTGAACCCATAGATGGTGAGATCATAACCTGAGCCCAAATCAAGAGTCAGCCACTTAACTGACTGAGTCACCCAGGTGCCCTGAACCTCAAAACTTTCTAAGTGAAAAAGCAAGATGTAAAATGTTACATATTATGTGATTCTGTTTATATGAAATATCCAGAGTAGGTAAATCCATACAGACAGGAAGTATAATGGTAGTTGCCACGAGTTGGGAAGAGGATAGAATGGAGGCTGTTGAATGTATGCATAGTTTCCTTTTTGGGGTGATGAAAATGTTTTGGAAGTAGAAAAAGATGGGGGAAACCCACAACTATGTGAATGTACTTGTTCCCTTTAATATGGTTAATTTTATGCTATATGAATTTCATCTCAATTTAAAACACTTAACTGGGGCCCTCATTTTATAATCCCAACTATATTTTTAAGAGTCACTAATTAATCACTGAGTTAACAAAATAACACTCAAACGAAAAAGGCATCTTTTTAACACAATTGCCTATTAGCTGCTGCTATGATCTGGGCTGTTGTAAATAAAGATTCTAGCATCGAAGAGCTGTAAGAAGTATTTTCAAACACAAATAAAAGTACATGAACACATTTGAATTAAAAAAAATTACAAGCTAAAAATATTTTTCTTCTCAGTAAATGCCATAAAAATGTTTAAAAAATAGGGGCTGGTGGCTGGGTGGCTCAGTCAGCTGAGCATCTGGCTCTTGATCTTGACTCAGGTAATGATCTCACACTTTGTGGGATCGAGCCCCACATCAGGCTGTGCACTGACAACGCAGAGCCTGCTTGGAATTCTGTCCCTCCCTCTCCCTTCGCCCCTCCCCCTATCTTTCTCTCTCTCTCTCTCTCTCTCCCTCTCTCTCTCAAAAAAATGTTTAAAAAATAAATGTACAACTCATTATGAGATGCTGAGATATGCTATGACCCTATCTTTTCAGTTTGACATAAATTAAATTCCTAGAAAATTATGATACACTGTATGTTAGCTAACTTGACAATAAATTGATTATAAGCACAACCAGAGAGCTGAACTAAAGAAGGCCTCTTGGTGTCTCAGAAATGTGTCTGAAGGATATCAGAATCAAAGTCTGTGCTGCTGGAGGAGCTCTGCAATAATTGGACACGTGAGCAGAGAAAACGAGAAATCTGATGCCTACGTATTGTAAATATCAGCCAGTTTTCAGCTACACCATCAGATAGAATGATCAGACATAATGATCAGTAATTGATCAGACATAATGATACCCACTGATTTCAATTCAAAAGGATGAAACTGACTGAAGGTTGATATTTTTCCTTAACTACTTCTCACTCTCTGGGGGGATACAATTCAATTGGCTTCCTGAGAAGTGATACATTATTGGTAGCTTTCTGCAGGACATTCTTACCTCTTTCTTTTATTTTTGAGCTTAGACAGAATCTTTTTCACTATCCTCATCCATTTCTACTTTCTTTCTCTCCTTTCTCCTTTTCCTCTCTTTTGTTCAAAAGACAACTATGATGACAAGGGTTGGAGGAGAATATGTACTAGTCTGTATGCACCATTCACAAAATCAGACCTGAGTAGGAAGTCACGACAGGTCTTAGATAATATGGAACCAGTTGTGTTTCCACACACACACACACACACCCATTAAGTTTAAGCTAATTTTTGGTTATCCATGATAATTGATAAAGATAATCTATGCTAGCTGATAAGGAAAACCCCAAAGTTACCACCAGAATTTATCTTGGGCTCTCATTTTGTAATTTTTTTTAAAGTTTATTTATTTTTGAGAAAGACAGAGCCTGAGTGGGGGAAGGGTAGAGAGCAAGGGAGACACAGAATCTGAAGCAGGCTCTGGGCTCTGAGCTGTCAGCACAGAGCCCAACACGGGGCTTGAAGTCACAAACCACGAGATCATGACCTGATCCCAAGTCGGACGCCTAACCAACTGAGACACCCAGGCGCCCCTTTAGGCTCTCATTTTGATGTATTCATTCTCAAAGGTTGAAGGCAATGTCTTTTAGAGTCTGCCTTCCTGCAAGCTCTGTGAGAAATATAAATGAGATGTGAAATGAAAACAAAGAAAGGTGAGAGGAAAAAAAAATAAGGTCTTACACCAACCACAAATAGAATAATCAACTTGTAAAAGACTCAAAATGAACATTTTTTTGACTCCTGTCTTGAGCCAGATGGTGAACTACGCACCTGGAGTGGGTGGTACAGGAAGACTAAAATGCAGAAAGATGAGGGAATCATGGCCACTACCCTCCAAGTGGTAGAATCTGAGCTGGAACTTCAAGTACAAGACTTTGACGGCGCCAGTGTGAAGCATGGTTCCGTCCCACTAAAGCAGGAGTGAGCACATAACACCTGGCATAATAGACTCTTAAAAATTTAAGTTTGACTCTTGCTCATTTAGAGGCTGATTACCTAGTCTGTTTATAGTCTCTAGTCATCTTAAACTTTAAGCTTTCTTTCACTGCGACAGATTTTCATCATTCCAGGTTTGTACATATTTTGGAAATTTTGTACAATCTTAAGTACTTTGCTGATTACAGCTAAAACTGATTCTCCCAGGCAAGTAATTCATTCCTTCCTCTGTGTTTCCACAGTGCTCTGTTCACACCTTTATGGAGCTCAGATTACACTGTATATTAAGTATATGTTTGCTTTTCTGGCTCCTTCACTTGAGTGAGAGCTCTTCATGGAATGTGATTATATTTTGTTGAGACAGGGAAACATAGTGGTTAGGCATTGGAGCTCTCAGCTCCTTCTCCCCAAGTTCAAATCCCTGCTCAACCATTTCCTATCTTGCTGTATAACCCTGGACAAATTGTGTGTCAGCCTCCCTATGCTTCAGTTTCTTCCTGTGCATAATAATGAATATACCTCATAAAGATATGTTGTGACCATTAGATTAGACATGTGAGGTGCTTTCTCAGTGCTTGGCACACAGGGGGTGATCGATAAATACAGGCCTTCCTCCGGTAGCCCTTCTAACACACAGTAAGTCTTTAATAAATTTCATAGAAGTAGGAAATGAATACATTATTTTACCAGAGCTGCCTAGATTGGGGAATAGTTGCAGCCTACTTTTCCTGCTCAAATTTCCTTCAGATAAAAAGAGAAATCCCCTTTCAGACATCCCATGATGCTGCACTGAGTCACTCATTTCCCTTTGGCTTAGTGGGGAAATGACGGTGACTGTTTCTTCCTCATCTCGCCCAGAAACCGCTGGACTCAGCTAACAACTGAAGATAGGGAGCAGTGGCCCAAGATACAGCTAGAAAAACAAACAAACAACAACAAAAAAACAACCCTAGCTGTTCAGTTCCCCGAGGGCTACTTCTGATCATCCTTATGGAAGAACAGACTGTGGCTTGGGAAAGAGTTTTGGAATCTCTGCACCAAAGATGTCTCCCGCAAGAGATGTCATTACTATATGGCCTGGTTTCATGAATAAATGTAGGTTACCACTTGCTCCCAAGATGAGCTAATGCTCCTCTTTTGTGCTTTCTTAACACCTAAATCACAAGAATTACTAGCCATGAGTAAGCATGAGGTACATATTGGGCATTGTGCTATCCACTCCACATTTAATCCATAGATGTGCATTTAGTCCAGACCACACATCAACGAGGTTGATGTTATGACCCCCACTTTTCACAGGTGAGGAGACTGCAACACAGTGAGTTGAAGTGATTTCCCCCAAATCACCCAGCTACTAAATGGCAGAGCTGGGATGTGTCCCGAGGCTACTTGCTGCCAGAGTTCACGCACAACAGTACACGAAACCGCCTCCCTGACTGTTTTCATGTCACTCATTAGTCTGTTGTGTAGAAATCCTTTGATGAGTTTGGTTGGAGAAGCTTCTCTGCTTCTCCAACCAAATTGTGAGCCTCCTGAGGGCACAGCTTATAGCCTCACTGTTTTCCCAGCTCCTGCCACAGTACCTGGCACACAATAGCTGTTCAATGCACACAGAATAAATGAATGAATGGTTAAGCACACTGAGGCAACACTTTAGGCTGAAGATGATTTATTGGGTTGGAATCAAGAGGATTCGTATCTGCCTCAGGCTCCTGAAACTGTTTGAGATCTCTTCCAGATCCAAGAGCACTGAGATAGTGAGACTGGAGCTCTCTTCTCCATACTTTCAGCAAGACAGTTCAAAGCAATTGTCAAATAGGAACCATTTAACTTGCCTTTCCCTGCACTCATTTCAGATTTTCCATAAGGAGCTTTCTCTGAAGGCTCTGAACACAGTCCCTTGGCTGGCTCAGTGCTTCCTGGGATGGCCAATTTCTCCATCTGCCATGGGAATGGAGACTCTGAACATCTGCAAAACCCTCCCAAGGGAAGCAGCCCTCAGATACAGTATGTTCAAGAATTGGGCTTGTGACACTGTCCCAAAAGAAGCCCTTGCAACATTTTTGTCCCAAGTATTGAGCTGCTTTTCCTGTCTTTGGTTGGTTCCCTCCTCCTGTCTCTGGGCAGGACTGGGCTCTTCTACTGAACTACCTTGTTGGCTAAGATTTCAGTGAGAACTTTATGAGGATTTAAGATCCCAGGGTTTTTTGCTGAAGAATAAGGCTTGTTGTGTAGCCAGGAATCTGAGAGCATACAGCAGATTTTTGTGGATAAAACTACATATTCTCAACAACCTCCTTCATTTCCTTCTGGGAAATCTTACTGTCACTGGTCAGATTGAGGTTACATTTCTTCCCAACTACCTATGACCACGGGACTGTTAAACAGAAGTCCCTTTCTCCAAACAGCACACACACACACACACACACATACACACAGAGTGTATCATCTGTTTCTAAAACAGCTGCATCCAAAGCTCACTCAAGTGACTCTCAGATATTTGTAAGTAAAATGGTGAAGCTTAGCACAATATTCATCTTTGGGTAACTATATGCAGCATTTCTATCATCAACTTTCGTAGAATGGAGTTAGTTTAATGCAACAATCTCAGAAAGCCTGTCATTGTTATTTAATTTATGAAGAAAAAAGAAAAGATAACCAATTTACTTTTTTTAAAATTTGCCCTTTTCATCCATGGTTTACTGACAGTAAAAAATGAAAATCACCCTTTCCTTTCACCTGGCATTATCAACCTTCTTTCACTTATCAAATATTTATTGACCCTCAAAGTGCAGAGTACAGGGTACTGCATGGGTTCTTACCCATTGTTCTGAAAAGCCAACCTAGAAATAGCGCTGAAAATGAACTTCCGTTAATAATGAGCTGCAACTAGTATCCAATGGAGAGGTAGTCCCCTAAAAAGAAAATTTAGAAATTCTCATGAGACCATCTATGCGTGGTTTTCTAAAATGTTCTTTAGCTTCAAAAATTCTTCACCCAAAATTTTCATTGGGAGCTCCCTACATCAAATAAAAGTCATTTTCTAATTCAAGCAGCTGAAGTCCAGACAACATTCAAGATTGACCAGTGCCTCCAAACTAGTTCTTGAGCTACAGTCAGCTCTGGTCCTCTTACCTGGAGCCATGAAAGGCGGTGCCCTCCTGTTACACTATCGGCTCCCATATTGCAGTAAGCCGAATCTCCCAATGTTGTCAGTACAGTCTGCAGACTAAATCCTGCATCCTGACTCGTGGTCCTTGGGTTCAGTTGCCAACTAAACACCTAATTAGAATGAGCATTATTTCTTTCAAGATTTGGAGAATATATCTATGGTTCAAGATGTCTTCCAGGAGTTAATGGAAAATGTTTAGACTCTGAAGCATTTCAAGTAGGACGGAAGTGGAACAGAGGTGAAAGACTGGATTACTTAGATTGCTTTGGGAAAACTGGATTATTAATATTACATGAAGAAATATAGAGTTGTAGCCTGACCTTATATACGACATTTGAATATGGACTCCAGGTAGATTATGGACCTAAATATTAAATATAAAACGGGGCACCTGGGTGGCTCAGTCAGTTAAGCATCTGACTTCAGCTCAGGTCATGACCTCACCGTCTGTCAGTTCAAGTCCCATGTCAAATTCTGTGCTGACAGCTCAGAGCCTGAAGCTTGCTTTGGATTCTGTGTCTCCCTCTCTGTCTGCCCCTTCCCCACTCATGCTCTGTCTCTCTCACTAAAATAAAAACATAAAAAAATTTAAATATAAAACAATAAAACTATCAGAAGGAAAAATAGGATATCTTTGTGAAAGATAGAGAAAGTCTTCTAAAGGAACATCCCAAAACACAAACCATAAGGTTAAAAGTTGATGGATTTGACTTCATCAAAATTAAGAATTTTTGCTCAGTGAAAGACCTAACAGACACCAAAGACAGAGGACAGACTCTAAGAATATATTTACAATGTATTTAACAGTTAAGAGATAAATATCTGGAATATGTTAGGAACTCCTCCAAATCAACAAAAAAGAGATGAGAAAATAAATAGAAAAGTACTCAAGAGATATGAAAGGTTAATTTATAAAAGGGCCTTAAAAATTGATTTAAGAAGCATATGAGGGGCACCTGGGTGGCTCAGTTAGCTGAGCATCCCACTTCAGCTCAGGTCATGATCTCACGTTCATGGGTTTAGGCCCCGCGTCGGGCTCTGTGCTGATAGCTCGGAGCTGTGTCTCCCTCTCTCTCTGCCCCTCCCCCCACTCATGTTCTGTTTCCCTCTCTCTCAAAAATAAACATTAAAAAGGAGAGAAATATATGAAAAGATGCTAGTAATCAGAAGAATGCAAGTTATAGCAACACAATACCACTTTACACCATCATAATGGCAAAACAAGAAAAGAAGATAATACCATATATTGACAAGAATATGAGGAGATGAGAACAGTCTGGTGCTGCTTCTTGGAATGTAAAACATACAGCTTTGGGGCGGGGGGGCACCTGGGTGGCTCATTTGGTTGAGCAACCAATTCTTGATTTCAACCCAGGTCATGATCCCAGGGTCCTGGGATTGAGCCCCAGGTCAGGCTCCATGCTGAGAGCCTCTATCTTTCCCTCTTCCTCTCTCTCTCTCTCTCTCTCAAACAAAAACAGAAACAAAGAAAACATACAGCTTTATGGAAAGAGATCTGGCGATACTTAGTCAAATTAAGAATGAATGTATTTCATAACCCAAGAATCCTACTAATGGGTATGCTCAGATAATAGCTCCCCAAGTTCACTAAAGGACACATACAAAGATGTTAACTGTGACTTTGTTTGTGGTGTCAAATATAGAAGTTAACTAGTATCTGCCAGAAGGGAATAGATAATTAAAATACAGTATGTTAATACTCTGGAATACTGGGCCATGGTCAAAGTTAATTAAAAATATATAGTCACATGAGCAGACCTGAAAGCTTAATGTTGAATGAAGATTTATACATAAAACAGTATTTGCATGGGTAAGAACATGCCAAACACAACAGAGTGAGTACCTAAATGAGAGAAAGGGCTGGAAATGACCACCGTGAAGGAAAAAACACATAACAGAACAAGGACAGTCTTTGCATTAACTAATGATGATAGTGTTCTATGAACCAATGAGTGTAATTTAATAAACTCTGTGAAGAACAGAAAAGGAAATGGGGGCAGGGGGGCTGTTGTCGGAGAGGCCGTGCCATAGAGGTAAGTGACCCTGACTGTGAGCAGGAGACCTGGGTCCCATACTGATTTGGTCTGTCATTTGGTGGTAACATGAGCCTGGGACATTCTTTTTTAGATTTCCTTTTTTCCCTTTGGTAGCATAAAATATTAGGCTGGAATTTCTAAGATCTTTTCCAGCTTTGTGCTTCATGTACTCTGTTCTTCCTTTCCCATCAATAACCTCCATAATGTCATAAGCAACAATAAAACCATATCACCCATTTCAGAACATTTTTACTCACATTGAAAAATAACCGAACTTATGAGAAATGTCTTTTGCTGAAGGTGTATTTTTTATACACCTGGATGACAGAGTGATATCATTTCTTTAAATGTGCTGTCTTTATCACCTTAAGGCAACAGTTTCCCTTTCCATGGATCAATGGACAAAGGAAAAAAGTTAAAAAAAAAAAAAAAAGGCTTACATAACATTCAGGAGGACTGGAGGAGTTATAGGATGAAAGAGCCCTTCTTAGAAAAACACAGATTGATGAGGAGGCGGACAATGATGATGATGATGACTATGACTACGAAGACGAGGACGACAGCAAACTAGAAAAACGTAAATCCGGAAGAGTTCACCTTGTCTCTGGACATCTAGCTCATAGAGGCCACTAGGCCCTTGTAGCTGGCTCCAAGCTTTTTTGGACTCTGCTTTATGAGGAAACATACCCTGGAGATGAGTGATGGAAAGCATTATAAAATGAGGAAAGCCACTTTATAGAACTGTGGACTCCATTTACAAACTAAAATAACAAAATGGGAAAATACACTATCATAGAAAATCTATTCTGCACTGTGCTAGAGGAATCATTTTGCCCTTTTAAGAGTTCATTAAAATTCAACAGCTCTTTTCAATCAATTAATACGTTGGCTATGAATAGGAAAATATGTGTGACTGGCCAGTCCTGTACAAACTAAAACATTTGCATAACATCAGCTCTTTCTTTGGTTGCATAATTAATCATTTGGGATTATTCATTTGTAAGCATCATTTTTCAGTGTCAGAAGAAATTATGTTTTACTTATGGCAACATTCTAAGTCATAATTACAGCTATCACTTACTGAACACCGGCTAAGCATCAGGTATTATACATGTCATAATTGTTATGCTTACCACAATATTATAAAGTGAATATTATTATACCTGTTTTTTGGATTAGGAAGCTGAAGTTCAGAGAAGTTTATTAATTTGTTCAAGATGATATGCACTTCAACAGTAAGAATGACTGTCTACAGAACTTATCTTTTTAGCATGCCACATAGCCTCCTCTAAAGATTTTTTCTTCTGAAAATAGTGATTCCATATTAATAGTTAATATTTCTTGTGTGCTCACTATTTGCCACTGCACCTGCAACTTGATAGGCATTGCCTCATTTGAATTCACCAAACATCCCTATGAGATGTGGATATTCTTAGTGTATACATTTTCAGTAATGAGAAAAGTAGGGTTTAAAGAAAGTAGTACTTGGTCCAATAGAGCACAGCTAGAAAGTAATGGAATCTGGATTCAAGGTCCTGGTGTCAGTTCATATTTTTCTTAATTTTATTTTTAAAAATGTGCATACTATAAAACTGAGATTTTGGGTATGCTCCGTGAATTTTAACATATATGTAGATTCATGAAACCACCACCACAGTCTGTAGGCAGAACAATTCCATCACCCTAAAAAGTTTCCTCATGGTACCCTTTGTAGTCACACCCTCCTCCATGCCAACCTCTGCATTCACTGATCTGGTCTGTGTTCCTGTGGTTTGTCTTTTTTTTTTTTTTAATGTTTATTTCTTTATTTTGAGAGAAAGAGAGAGGGAGCACATGCAGGAGAGGGGCAGAGAGAGAAGGAAAGAGAGAATCCAATGTGGGGCTTGATCCCATGAACCACAAGATTATGACCTGAGCCAAGAGATCAAGAGTTGTCCACTTAACCGACTGAGCCATGCAGGCACCCTTGTAGTTTTATCTTTTTAAAAATGTGATATAAGTGGAATCATGCAGTATGTATGTTTTCAAACTTACTCCTTTCAATCAGTATAATGCCTATGAGCTTCATCATATTGTTGTTTCCATGTTGTTGCTCTTTATTGCTGAGTAGTTTTTCACTGTACTGATGTATCACATTTGTTTATCCATTCAACTGTGGGGAAAAAAGTGTGGATTCTTCTCAGTTTATGAATAGATAATGAAGAGGTGATTATGTATGCAGTTGCTATAAACATTTCTGTACATAAATTCTGTGTTAACATGGGTTTTCGTTTCCTTAAACACCGAGGACTGGGTTGTTGACTCATAAGTTAAGTGTTTAATCTTTCAAGAAACCATCCAACTATTTTCCAGAATGGCTATATAATTTTGCCTTCTCTCCAGCAACGCAAGAGGATTCTAGTTGTTCCGCACCCTCATCAGCACTTGGTATTGTTAGTGATTATTTTTAAAACAGTTAAAAATTTTAGCCATTCTAATAACTTTGTAGTGGTATCTAATGTTTGTTTAATTTACATTTGTCTATTACATTCCTTCGTGTGCTTATTTGCCATCTATATTTACTCTCAAGCCAAGTGTCTGTTCAAGTTTTTCTCCCATTTTTTATTTTTATTTTTTATGTTTATTTATTTTTAAAAGAGAGAGAGACAGAGACAGAGTGCAAGAGGAAGAGGGGCAGAGGGAGAAAAAGATACAGAATACAAAGCAGGCTCAGGCTCTGAGCTGTCAGCACAGAGCCCAATGTGGGGCTTGAACTCACGAACTGTGAGATCATGACCTGAGCCAAAGTGAGCCATCCAGGAGCTTTTTTTTTTTCTACTTTTTATTCTCCCATTTTTGAAATTGAGTTACTTTCTTGCAATTGAGTTTTAAGAGTTCTTTATGTACTCTAAATATAGGAACTTGGTCAGAAATATAATTCACAAATATTTTCATACAGTTAGCACTTATCTTTCATTATTTTCATAGTGTATAGAGAGTTTACACAAAGATGGGTCGAGCTGCCTGGGTGGCTCAGTTGGTTAAGAGTCTGAATCTTGATCTCAGCTCAGGTCATAATCTCATGGTTTCATGAGTTCCCATCCCATTTTGGGCTCTGTGCTGACAATGGGGAAGCTACTTGGGATTCTCTCTCTCTCCCCCTCTCTCTCTACTCTTCCCCCGCTCATACTGTCTCTGTCTCACTCAAAATAAATAAATAAACTTAAAAAAAAACCCACCAAGATGGGTCATGGGACCAAAGATATACTGGGCTTTCAGACAAACAAACGCAGACAGAAAAATAGAGTGAATCTCTCCAATCTCCATCCCCATGGAAAATGACCCCTGCCACATTAAATTCTTCTCTATGCAAGAATGATGTGCATGCAGTTCTAAAGAAGCCAAGTTCAGGCCTTCTGTCCTCATAATTTGCATAGCACCCTTTCCCAGCCTGGACTTGGGGCTGAGAGGAGAGAGGAGGTCACTTTCAGTCTCTTGCTGCACTGGTGGGGGGCCCTGAGTGAGAGAGAGGAAGCTGCTATATCACAGCCCCATGAAAAGTAGAAATGTGCCTTTGCTTGCAGGTAGAGTGAATTGTTTCATCACAGCTATTGCTCCGTGGTTTCCAATCTTCATAAACAGTGAATTAAAGGAAATTGGCTTAAAGCTGCAGTATAAAAAATAAAAGTCCTGCATGAAAGGATTTTCCAACTATGAGGAGTTGTAAGCCCTGCGTTGTATTTCTGATCAAAGGTGTGTACAGAGTCTCCAAGAGACTGTGTTCATTCTGTTTATTTAAACTCCACTTTGGGTAAATAACCACCTCTGGGGAAACATAAACACAGCACCTCTTTCCCGTTACAGAGTAACAATTTCCAACTCTATGTCACCTCTTTATCATCAGTGTGTATATATAATTTTTATGGAGTTATAATCCATGTGATGCTTGCTTCCCAGTGTTCTGTTTTTAGCTTAACATTATTTCACATACATTTTTCCATGTAGCAGCATAGTCTAAATATTTACCATTTACAGAACTACACAGTGATACAGTAGACTAAGAATAGCTCACACTTACATAGTAATTACTGTATGTCAGGCAAGTGCTTTACCTATTTTTACTCATTTAACGTTTCCTCCCTACAACCCTCTGAGGTGGGTACCATCTGTCTTAGTCTGGCTTCAAAAGAAAGCAGAACCTGAAGCAGAGGGTTCCGTACGCTACTTTATTCAGGGTGCAATTCCAAGGAAGCTGGGGTGAGGGAAAAGCGAACGGAGGCAAGGAAAGGAGGAGAGTCATGGTGAAGGTGTGTTATCAAGCTGGTTCCCACCAAGTGTGATTGATTGCCCCCTCTCACAAGACCGTCCTCCCATGAGACCATCCTGCAAAAAACTGCATCAACCGCATGTCAGACAGTCATACAGAAAGAGAGGGGAGGAAGGGCTTATCTACCACTTTTCATCTGCCCCATGAGAATTTTATCCACACACATACTTCCGGGTAGGCAAATGGGACACCTCAGTTTCAGCAGGGAAGCCTCAGGAATCAGGGCTTGACGCAAGGTGCTCTGTAGTTTGCCTGCACAAAGTCACCAAGTCAGTCAGGGCCCACATAAACCTGAGATGGCAGTAATGGCTGCAAATATACAAGAGATTCTGTTATTGCACTAGTTTTACAGATGAGACACAGAGATTGACTCCCTGCCCTAAATCACTCAGCTGGTGACTGGTGGAGCCACATTTGAACCCAGAAAGCCAGACTCTTAACAATTATGCTAAACCAGTCCTTTGATTTGAGAACCTCTGAGTTGTTCTCAGGTTTTCACTGAAATGCTTCAGAGCATAACAGAGAGATTATCAGATAGGAATCTTTGATTCTGACATGGCTCAGAAACTTGGAAAATCATTTCTGTATGGGTTTCAACATGTCATGTATTTTTGAAAGAGCTCAGACTACAGGGCCTTAGAGATCTCATATTCTGAATATAATTATCCTGAAAATTTTTGAACAAATAATACATATTTTTGTAAATTTACCTATCCTGGGTGCCTGGATGGTTCAGTCGGTTAAACATCTGACTTCAGCTCAGGTCATAATCTTGCAGTTCATGGGTTCAAGTCCCATGTCAAGATCTGTGCTAACAAAACAGCTCAGAGACTGGAGCCTGCTTCAGATTCTGTATCTCCCTCTTTCTCTCCTCCTCCTCTGCTCATACTCTGTCTCTCAAAACTAAATAAACATTTAAAAAAATTTAAAAACAATTTACATATCCTTAGGATTTGTAAGACCAGAAAGTAGACCTACTGGATCATAGGGTAGGACCATTTATATGACCTGTGATTTAAATTAGCAATTGCCTTTGGGGCACCTGAGTGGCTCAGTCAGTTAAGTGTCCAACTTTGGCTAATGTCATGATCTCATGGTTCATGGGTTTGAGCCCCGCGTCAGATTCTGTGCTGACAGCTCAGAGACTGGAACCTGCTTCGATTTCTGTGTCTCCCTCTCTGTCTGCCCCTCCCCTGCTGGCACTCTGTCTCTCTCTTGGAAAAAAATAAAATAAAATAAAATAAAATAAAATAAAATAAAATAAGTAAACATTAAATTATTTTTTAAATAAAAAATAAACATAAATAAATAAATTAGCTGGGTGCCTGGGTGGCTCGGTTAAGCGTCCAACTTTGGGCCAGGTCATGATCTCACCCTTCCAGAATTTGAGCCCCGTGTCAGGCTCTGTGCTGCCAGCTCAGACCCTGGAACCTGTTTCAGATTCTGTGTCTCCCTCTCTCTCTCTCTGCCCCTCCTCCACTCGTGCTCTCTCTCTCAAAAATAACCATTTTAAAATAAATAAATAAGTAAACAATTGCCTTTGAAAATAATCTTACTAATTTCATGCATTTCTTAGATCTTCAAGGGATGAATGTGCCTCTTGCCTTCCCTGATCATCATTGGGATGAAATAAAATTATATATGAAATATTTCACTTTTGGTGACTTGATAGATATGAAGTAGCATTGCAAAATTTTTCTTTTCTATATCTTGACTGCCTCAATAAGTCAAACATTTTTCCAGGTGTTTTTCATGTGACTTCTTCCTGTATTAATTTTATTTTTAGCAAATTATTTCCTCTGTCGGAGGGATCAGCTTTACCATCTGCCAAGTGAACAGGTAGGCTGAGGTCTCCAAGAGGTTTTGAGCGGTGAGACAGTACCTATTGGAGTACTGTCTCAATTCTCGAAATAAGTCAGTAAGGGCTTTTACATCTTTAGAGTTCCTGTGAGTCTAGAAACAAGGAAGCCTGTTCCTTGACCAGAGACCCCAAGAAATGTCGTGGTCAACCAAATTCTCTTCTTTGTGCACGGCTCATGTTTTAGTCCTTCCTAAAAGAAGGAGAGATGAACTTAAGTGACCTGATGGGTTTGCCCCCCAATTTAAGCAGTTTGTAATATTTTGTATAATGAGCACACATATCAAATGCTTCTCCCAAGGCAGCAGTTATCTCGATTGGAGAACACTTCTCGTTTTCTTCTAAGCCTAGAGCTTCTGAAACACTTGACACATTTGTTCTGCATTTGTGGTGACCTACTTATTCTAAGTTTCAATCTTTTAGCAGCTGAGATTAAAATGGCCAAAGCAATGAAGTAATCATTGTCATTCTCTGGAGATTTAAAAGAAGTATGACAGCATTCTTAGATACTAGGGGAGTTAGGAAGCAGATTACCATATTCTCATCTTGGGACAGGGCTAAAAAAAAAAGCAGGGGCTGATTCTTGAGGAGCTCCAGCCCCCTTTTCCTAAGCCTCTTTCTCCATTCCAAAAGGGAGACGTGCTGCTCCTCTTCACTTTTACTCCTATAAACATGTGTCATCAGAACTGGATGAGGGGGCAGGAGAAATGGGTTCAACCCTAGTTCTGCCAACTTCACACCCCTGTGGATTTCGGTAAGTCCCTTATCTTCATCAAGTCCAAGTTTCCTCATCTATTCCCATCATTATAGTCCTTTTCATTGATTATTCATAGGCTTCACTAACTGGTACGTAAGACCTTTAAGTTAGTAGCAGTACCTTGTTTATTATCTCTATGCCGCCCCCACAAAGGCCCTTTATGGAATTTGTCATAGGAAGGTGTTCTCTCCTCGGTACTATACTGAATTTTTATGAATCTCTTCTTGTCCCTGCGGGTGGCCACTACCATCCTCTTTCCAAGGTTGCCCAGGTAGTCGAGTTTGCTAGACCTACTGTAACAAATTACAAATTACCACAAACACGGTGGTTCAAAACAACAGAAATGGGGGGGCACCTAGGTGGCTTGGTCGGTTAAATGTCCACCTCTTGATTTTGGCTCAGGTCATGATCTCACAATTTGTGGGATTGAGCTCCTCATTGGGCTCTGTGCTGACAGCACTGAGTCTGCTTGGGATTTGCTCTCTTTCTTTCTCTGCCCTTCCCCTTCCAAATAAATAAATAAACATTAAAAAAAAAAACAGAAATGTATTCTTTCATGGTTCTGGGGGCTAGAAATCCAGAATCAAAGTGTCTGCAGAGCCATACTCTGAAATCTCTAGCGAAAGATCAATCCTTGCCTCTTCCTAGCTTCTCATCATTGATGATGATGCAGCTGCATCAGTCTAATCTCTGCTTCCATCATGACACGGACTTTGTCCCTCTGTGTGTGTCTTTCCACGTCTCCAAATCTCTCTTATCCTTATAAGAGCACCAATCATTGGATTTAGGGCCCAAATTAACCCAATATTACCTCATCTTAACTTGATTACATCTGAAAAAATCTTATTTCCAAATGAGTTTACACTCACAGAGGATGTTCCAAGTGGATGTCAGTTCTGAGGGAACACTATTCAACCTGGCACACCAGGACATATCTAGCCCTACTACTCCCATCCCATAGCCTTGGACCTTGTCTCCTGTCCTCATCATGCAGAATCCTTCCCCCTCAGATGACTCCCCCTCACTGGAGTCATGATAATTATCCCCATTGTTCTCCTTCACAATAGGCTCTCCCTCTTTCCATCCATTTTCCACAAGAGCCTGCTGTCAGGCTAATCTCATAAAAAGGACAGCTTGATTAGCTTCACTTCCCTGCTCAAAAACTTTTTTGATGGTCCTTATTACCTAAAGCATAACAGCCCCATTTGGGCCAAACTTCCTTAGGAAGACATTCACAGACTTTGACTCCAACTCGCCCTTGCAGTCCTACGTCCCGACTTTCTTCCATGCACTACTCTAATTGTCCTTTCTCTCCATCATCTGCCTTTTCCTCCTCTATCATGTCTCTGCCTCCATCTCAAAGCCATTCTCCATCACAGCATGTGTTATTTTTACCACTCTTGAAAAGCTATGTTGTTTCCAATGTCTACCAAGACCTCAGACCATGCCCAGCCCAATAGTCACTCCTGCTCCAAACTCCCAGAATAGTTTGTACTTTCCTTGATACTTTTCATTGTTACATTATCTGATGATGCTGTCTCTTTTGATTAAAACATGAGCTCTTAAGAGTCAGATGTCTTTCTCATTCCCCCAATTTCTGTCTCTTCCAGAAAGACAGCATGTTTGAAGAGAAGGAAGGAAGGATTCTAAAGTAATGATTTTCAGAAGATGCTTTTGGGAGTATGCAAATGTTTTGTATTTCATTAACAGTCAAGGCGATAAAAAGTGAAAAATGGCACCTTTACCCCTAATTTCAACTTTTCATATTTATAAAAATAGCTCACTTCTTTATACTAAGCTAATGTTATACATTGGGAGTTACCAAATAAATGTATGCTAATAACATGTGTTTCTGCCTTATGAATACACACTGGGTAAGACTTATTGAATCAAAAAAATATAAACATGACTATAGCAATGGAGTCACGTATTTCTCTTGGCAGATGAAGTATTTGCATTTCTTCTTAGAGTCTCTTAGCCATAATGGTGGTTGAGATTTTTTATCCCATGTGTAAGATTAAAGGAGGGGGATGCTGTAAGGCCAAGAAGCAGAGCAGAGAGGCAATGGACATTGGAGCCACAAGGACTATGACAACTCTGCCATTTATTAACTGTATGATTTGGGGGATGTCACTTAACTTTTCAAAACCTGTTTCTTTCTTGTTAAAATAGAGATTAACTCTAATTCATAGGAGTGTTGAGATGATTAAATAGTATACCTAAAATAAAATGAATAGCATATAAAAGAATAAATGACATCTACCTTATTACAAGGGTTAGCTCTGGTGAGAGTCTTTTTTTTTTTTTTCCACTTGCCAGGTAAATTGCAGAGGTAATTCTAACAGCAGCTGAGAATTTAGATGAGGAGGGCCTTAACCTCTAAATTGCCCCGAGGGAGAGCTAGCTAATGAAAAGTCACAAGAGTGAATTATCTGCTGACTATGCTCTTTTGCTGAGGTACAAAATTACTTTTCTATAGATATCCAGTTTGCTAATTACCTTTTAAAAATCGAATGAGAGCTCTTTCTAAAGTCCTGGTAGTGACCAAGAAAATATATTAAAGGAGAAGCATCAGATTTTATGCAAGAGTCAAGAAAAACTCATTTGGAAAAACACAAGTACTTAAGTACAGACTGTTTGGTATGACTCCGGAGTAGATAAAATATTTTCTTGACTGTAGTTCCCTTCCTGTAAGATGTGGGTAAAAACTAACATCAAGAGATGACTCTGAAAAATAGAAAAACCCACTTCCTGAATTAATTTGGATCTTTCAAAGGAAACCAGTGGCTGACATCTCTTACTAGTTGAGTATCAAATCATCTTTCTTTCCTTTCATGAGGCTGCCCTTCTTTATTCTTTTATGAGCATCAGTACTTAGGGTTATAGAAGCCATGAGTGCTTTATAAGGATGCTCTGACTTTTCTGTAAAGGGATCCTTCTAGGTTTGACTCGTTGAGCCCTTGGGCTCTCAGACACACAGTTGGCAACATCCCCTTACATGTGGATGTACTTTCACTTTCATGACCAGTGCTGGGGAAAATTATTCCTTACAGGGCTTTTCAGGGATCCTGCTCCCCATGTGTATGTTTCTGACATCACATTCTGGGCCTATTTCTCAGACCTCAGATCTTTTTATCTTCACTGCTTTAGACCTCAAATAACTTAACCTACTGTCTCTCCCCTTCTAGATGTTACCACTGCTTCCCATTCTATCCCACAGATAAGGCACCAGGGCTCTAATTTAAGGGTTTTACTACCAGTTAGAATGGGGAGCAGATACTAGCTAACAGAAATTACATGAAGAAGATGGAAAGTTGTTGGCATCTTATCAAGTAGAGCCAGTGTCCAGAGCTGGTGTCCAATTTCTATCCTTTGTTTTCTATTCTTTACCTTCATTATTCAGGTAAAGCATTATCCCATTGCCACAAAGCGAAATTCCCCTACCACACTTATACTCACCCACACCCACACACGCTTTCAGATACACACACGGGAAGAAGCAATCAAGACAAAATAGATGTTCCTGGCTATTAAGAGTGTACATTTTGTCTCTGAGAACTCCACACTGGGGATCTCTGAACTTTTCATAGGAATGAGTGACACAGGGCATACTCAGTGTGGCAGAGGTGACAAGACTAATGAATTAAAGATCAGATTGTTTGGAAGGACTTCATTCTGTTCATTCTTATACCCCACTCTCTTGATATACTGCAAAGCCCATCATTGCTTGATTTTGAATTAAGCCGCCCCTTCCTGGTGGTTCATAAGCTGCCTCCCTTGGTGATTATGAGAAGCTTCTTGATTCTTTTACACCCCAAAACTGCCAGAGGATCCTTAAAGCCACAAGCTGAACATGAGACACCTTTCTGTCCATAAAATCTCAAAGATAAGGAATTTAAAAGCCTATCTTTATATTAAAACAAGCACATGTATATTGGGAACAAAAAGAAATTCTTATGTTTGGTCGAACTATATGCAGTTACCAATATTCAACCATTTTTGGCCTATAAAAATGGCAGTTGCACATGGTTTAACCTGATACATTTTAAAGGTAACAGAAATGTTTTTCTTGGGGCTTCATCTCTAGGCCCAGGAGTAAAACTTCTCTTTCCACTGACATAAGGGATATTTTAACATTTATTTATTTATTTTTGAGAGCGAGAGAGAGAAAGAGAGCACAAGCAGGGGAGGCACACAGAGAGAGACACAGACTGTGAAGCAGGTTCCAGGCTCTGTCAGTGCAGAGCCCACGCGGGGCTCGAACCCAAAAACCATGAGAACATGACCTGAGTCGAAATCAGATGCTCAACTGAATGAGTCACTCAGCCGCCCGACATAAGGGATATTTTAAATAAAAGTTTGAAAAGCAGTCTTTTGCACAGTTTATTTAATGATATTTGGAATATTCTGTGATTCTGGGGATAATTGGTTCTCACTCAGAAATGGCTATCTTTCAAACTAATTAGCACTGGATTCTGAGAACAAAGGGGGAAATGATAGGTTTCATTTTTTTGAATTCTCTCCAAACCTCTTTCAGAGTTCTTCAATCTCTCTCCCAAACCAAATTCGTCCCCTTTTTTCTTTCACAGATCTTGATCATATAAATCTATTAAGCTTCTCTACTTTCCCCTCCCCGAGCCTAAGAACTGATGAAACATTCAAGAATCCAGATCAGGTACTATGGGTCTCCAAGTGGATCTTTGTCTGTGCTTCCTTCTGGAGGTGAGGGAAAGGTAATATTTTCATAGAAGACTGGGGTGAGAAGTTGTGCTGGGGAAAACAAGATGTCCTTATTAAAAATTGATGGCGCAGACTGGAAGATATCTAGAAAACACTCACATATTCCTAAATTCTGTTTCATTCACATTTGCATTAAAGTTTTAGTCATGTGATCAAGAATTAGTTACTCTTCTCTCTCAATCAATCTCTGTTTCTCTTTTTCATGTGTAAAATGTAGGTATTTAACTGGATGAGATAACGACTGTAGGTCTGGCATTCTAAGACACTGCAACTGAAAGGCATGTATACATGTTCATAAAGCCAAGAACAACTTAAAAATACATCAGTTGGGCTCACCATCAACAAGGGACATCAGCCTCTGGTCATGGAGCCAATAAATATGTATATTTTTCACATTCTACTGCATATTTGCCTCATGTGTCTGGGGTTTGAATCATTTTGCCAAGATTATTGATCCATAACATCCAATAAATGCAAAAGCAAGGAAGGTATTAGAAGTGCTAATAAGAAAAGGCACATGGTAATTATGTAAGCAAGGTGGGGTATATTTAAAATTTTTAAGTGGAATGATTCACTAGATTGAAGGGAAGTTTCTGAAGACAAAGAGCTATTTATGAAGCAGGTGCAAAGATCTGTCTACACCTCTGCAATCAGCAATAATTTTTAAGAGCAAAAGAAAAGTGGTGAACCAGAATACCATTTGAATGTGACACTAGCATTGGCAAAAGTATGTTCACTCAAGAGAAGGCCATGAGTTTGTTAAAAATATTTAAAGGTGAAAGAAACATGGTAACCTTGCTGATGAGACCCATCACAAACTATGAAGAATTTGTGGGTTTAAGAATCTCAGTGATGCTAGAGTGAGTGCAGGCACTGTAACTATTAACAGTTTCCCCCATAATACTTAGAGGAATTATCAAGGAGGGACATGCCCTGACTTGACAGATTTCTGGCATGTGAAATAAGATGGTTGTTTTTGGAAAATATAGAGAAAAAGTAGATCTTCAAGAAGTGAATACTTGGTTTTAAAACTTGGAAGGTCACACTCATAATTCTATGTGATGGAAATGAGGAGATGGACAATAAGATTGAGCCATGCTGTATTTGTTAAGGGAAGGCTCTAATTCTCATTAGCTTAACACAATAAAGGTATATTTCTCACTCACTTAAGAATTCAACATGGATTCGGGCAACTGGGTGGCTCAGTAGGTTAAGCGCCCAACTTCAGCTCAGGTCATGATCTCACGGTTGGGTTCGAGCCCTGCTTTGGGTTCTCTGCTATGGGCACAGAGCTTGCTTCAGATCCTCTGTCTTCCTTTCCCTCTGCCCCTCCCCTGCTCAGGCTCTTTCTCTCAAAAAAAAAAAAATAAAAAAAATAAATAAATAAATAAAAATTAACCAAGAAAAAAGAATTCAGTGTGGGTGATTTGTGTGCAGGGGCCAGGAGCTCTCTATCTCATGGCCCGGCCTTCATTCAGTTTCCAGGAGTCTATTCTTCTAAAAGATAGAAAAAGGGGCTGTGGGGAAGGCACATCCACCTCTTACCATCCCACCCAGAAGTGACACACAATCACTTCCTTACATTTTCCATTGGCAAGAATCAGCCAGATGGTTCCCACTGGAACTGCATTGGGGCAGGAGCAAGAAAGACAGTCCTGGGCTGGGCATCGCATCCTAACAGCAACCCTACACTAGGGAGGAGTCTTTTGCAGGGGCCAGCCTACGAAAAGAAGTTATGCCGCACCTCCTGACTCCAGTTAGGAACAAAAGGATTTACAACGAACTTTTCAGAACCTAATCTATTTGCATATAGAGAAGTAGAGAAACTTCTGTGGTATGTACTCTAAAATAGGAGCCATGACTCACAGCACTGAGCGCCTATAAAATGACTGAATAAAAGCAATGTTTAAAGGAACAAACTACAGTTTAAAGAAAAGAGAGCTGTTCTATTTTATATTGTAAATGTATTATAAAGTCAAGCTGGGGTAATGCATGTGCACGTGTGTGTGTGTGTGTGTGTGTGTGTGTGTGTGTCTGGTATCTCTTCCTTTGAAAAATGACTCCAACCTCATTCTGTAAATATCTTCCTAACTGCAGCTAAAGGAGGTGGGGGAGGTAAAAAACTGACCAGGGTCATCTCCCTACCTCAGGGGTTACATATGACTCCCGGCCAATCAAACATTTGGATCCCTCTGAGCATAGTGAGTTTTCAGTGATGAGCCCTCCACCTAAGCTGGCCCAATCAGAGCTCACCATGGTGTCTTTTATCCAGAGACTCTTTCTCTGGGGCCGTCATCTCTAAAACCTGTAAGCCTGAGGCTCTTGACAGCCATTTACAACTACATGGAGAGCCTAAGAATGAAGCCAATCAGAAAGCTGATGACATTATTTGAGTGCCTGGACAATGATGACCAAAGTTCACTACTTGAACTTCCTAGTTATATGAGCCAATAAATTTCTCCACTTACACCTTTTTTTTTCTTTGCTTCATTTGATTTATTTCTGACAATAAAACCTTCAGAATTAAAAGGGTCCTAACTATAACGGTTTGAATTTTTCATATCTTTTCATCATGTTTACTGTCCTGTTCTAAAACCATTAATGGCTCATTAATTGCCCACAAAGCCAAATTAAAGCTTCTCTGCTTCACTTTCAGAACCTTTCACAAAAAGGGTTTGCCCTCCTAATCTAAGAACATAAACCTTAGAATGCCCAAGCACTTATTTCTTATATTGACATCTGGTTTTAGTCCATTTCTGTCTGAACGTGTCTCAACTTCTAAAATTTTACGTATGTCAGCACAGTTCCCGTGCAAATTATTACTGCTTTGAGGGTTGGGACCTTGTCTCACAGACAATGGTAGTCAACATCACTATCCATACTTCCTAGCCCTTGCAACTGTTCAGTCCTTAGCCTGGTACAGAACTCATAAAACACTCAGCAAATACTTGTTGAATTACATTCCCACAGTGATATTTCTTAGGGAAGCAGACTTTTAATTTTGAAGAGTCTACATTTTTTTTTCTTTCTGAGAAGGGAAAAACTATCTAAGTAGACAATTTAGGAAGTGAATTTACAGCTTGAAAAAGGTGCTGAATTGACCAAAGCCTTCTTGGAGGCCAGCATTAAGGTCACCTTTTTCTTTATTTCATTTTCAATACAGTTATAGCTCAGGCAGCAATTCAGACAGGGTTTCTCAGTAACTGATCTAAGCGGTAGTCACTTTTAAATGTGAAAGAAAAAAATCAAGTTCTTCCCAGACCAGCTATCCTGAAGCTGTTAAATATTGTTCTTCAGTACTCCTGCGTGCCATGGTGTGTAATATTTGTTGAATGAATAAATGATTCCCTCCTTCCCTTGTGTTCTTTCCCCCAAACCCAGACATCATTTATTCCTGATAAATATTAGGAAAATATAAACCTAAGGTATAAAATCAAGGTGTAATTCCTCATATCTTTATCTTTATAGTTTTTATTCACATTCCATTGTTTCACATGCCTTCCATGAAAATTTTGTAGCTAAGAAAGAAGAATAATATCCATTTTTCAGAGGAGGAAACTGAGGCTCAGAGAGTCCAGGGAAGCTAAAGGTCATACAACCAGCAAACAACAGACCCAAGGTGTCAGCACCTGCCCAGTGCCCTACCTACCATCTCATCACGTGCTCTGGAAGGAGACCAGGCAGGTGGCATAGGGTGTGAGTCAAGATCATAGACTTGGACTGAAGCAGACACAGGAGAAAGTCCAGGTGTGCCACTTACTACCATGTGACCTTGGACAAGTTACATGATCAATTCAAACCTCAGCTTCCTAAGAATACTCCTGAAAATAGGAATACTCACACAACCTCTTAAAGAGATGTTGAGGATGGAATGAATGACCCAGTGACTGAGGCTTGATAAGTGCTCAGAAACTAGCTATTAAGGGCAAAGTTGTCAAGGAAATGGGGAGCCAGCCAGGTGCAAAATATGGTTACCGCAGGTCTGAAAGTTGGACTTTGAACTCTATTTAGATTAAATATACTAGTTATCTTGTCTATTTAATGTACTGTGAAGGACTTCGACTATGGGAAGTGCACCTTCTTTGGAGAACGCTGAGAAGACATTGCTGGAATTTAGTCCCAGCTCCATAATACCACTATTGAAATATTATCCTTGGGTGAATAGGGGAGTAAACTCTGACCAAGATCTTCCAAGGAGAGCAATGGCAGGATGAGGATCCCTGAGTGGAGGGGCTGCACCTGTGCTAATCCTAGGCCACCTGAGATTTCCTATTCCCAAAGACATTTAGACATTTTTTGCTGACGCACTGGTTGCACATCCCCACATGACAGCACTTTTTCCTTCAATGACCATCCACACCTGTAGTTCTTCCCACCCCACTCCGTGATGTGGTTGCCTCCTGGGAGGAACAGACGTCTCACCCCCCTGACACATGTGCCTCACACACAGTCTGCCACCTGAAGCCTGACCCATCTGTAGTGAATTTTGAGTTTTGACATTCTTCAAGTTCCAATCCCAATTGAGTGAGGTTTCTTTTCTACCTGCCTCAGACCTGCCCTAGCTAAGTACTTTTTTGAGGCTCTGGCTCTGCCCTGATGATGGTCTCTGAGGATGCCTATTCTTTTAGGAGAGATTCTGCTTTGTATCCTAAGGGATGTGACCTTATCTTGAGGTGGAGTGAAATGCAATAAACCTGTTACAATAGATGAGTACCCACTTTTGGAGAAATTCAATTTAACAAAGACCATTAGTCGGTATGATTACCATTTCTCTTCACTAAGATGTTTCGTGTCTGTCTCTCCACATCTGCACCTCTGAAATACACACCGGCACCTTTCTCGACACACGCCTGCCAGGTCTTATTCACATGTTGTGGAGGGTCAAACTCTGCCCTGCCTCCAAAATGTGTTGCAACAGTCTGTGAGTCAAGGTCAGCCTATCCACAGGATTGTTGTGGAGATTAGCCTTGAAATGAGATAATATACAACAAATCTAAAGTATCAGGTAATTTTAAAGTAAAGTTATGACTCCAAGCCTTTAGACACTTTCTAGATCTCCCCACTCTTGGAAATAATGGAAGAACATCGCCACAAGACAAATATTCAGCTATTACTGAGGAAATTGGACTTTGATTCCCCTTGAGCATTCCATATGTCTTTGAACATCCACTTCTTGGTGATGTTCGTTTATTTAATACCTCTGATCAATAACCTTATTTCTCTCCAGTCTACCTTTTACTAATCTCTTTGATAGTTTTAATTAAACTAATGCACTTTATGGAGATATGAAACCAGGCACTTGATGATGTCACTTCCTGGTTTGGGTCTTCAGCTTCCCTTTCACACAGTGGAAGTAGGAGGGACAGAGAGAGAAGAAGAGGGACAATTTGCTGTTGCTCAATTCACAGTGGTATGAAACTGAATAAAGACTTGTTTGGGAAGTGTCTGAAATCCTCTAATTCCTATAATTATCTTAATTTTTTAAAACGTTACACTGGCCTCAAAGCCAAGCACATTGTTTTGAGAGCCATAAAACCATCAATTTTGAGAATAAACCCATGTATGCTTAGTTTAGTAGTAGAAAACATGAATTCCTATGTAGGCAAAACAATGATTGAGTTTAAACTGGGGATAGGAAAGGCCAGTAGTGAAATAGGACACAGCCCACGTGTGACTTGCTAGACCAACCACTTTTCCTGAAAATAAGGGAGGGGCATGGGGCATGAAAACAAGATGGCAGAGAAAAATTGTAATAAGCGGAATATGCAAAGCACACAATTGTGAAATAGAAGAAGTGTTGAATGACTGTTACTTTCTTGTGACCCCTGTAGCTCCCATATATATTTTCTGTCTGCACGCCATTCCTTTGACCATAGCCATTTAATTATAGTACCAAAGTGGGGGAAAAAAAAACAAGAAGTATCCTCAGCTGAGTGGTAAAAGCAGTAAGTTTTCAATTTTATGATACAGAAAGTTCTGAGCATCTTATTTGGGGCATTGAGACTTTATATGCATTGAAAGTTAGGGCCTAATAAATTTCTTCCATATATCAAAGAATGAAATGACTTTTTAAAGGATAGTTCAACTGAAACAACAAAGATAAAGCAGAGGGTCCTTTACCAGGCATGGTAAAACTCATTTTTGAAGAGTCAACAGTATCTAGCTTCTGAAAGAAAATGGCATTGACTTGTGTGTGAAGATTTTCTGTGTGACTTTGGAGGAGTCTCTTGATCTCTCTGTTTCATCAGCAAATATTTTAATATCTTGGGTGAGTACTGGAATGAGCACTGAGTAATCACAGGCTAAATAAAAGAGGTTTTGATGAATGCTCTATATTTCCAGCCTAACTGAACCACTCAATGTTTCTATATACATCACACATTTTCCTGACTCCACACATTTGCTTATGCCATTTCTTCTACTAGGAATCCACTCTCCTGTGTTCCTTGTTCTAATTTTACCCATTCTTTAAGGACAAGGTCAGTTGTCTTTTGCATTTTCAGCTTTTCCAGATTTCTTTACCTAGAAGTACCATTTCTTCTTCCAAACCCTCAAAGACAGCTGTTCTCTATCTCCCTTATGGATTGGTAGAGACTCATATTTTTTTTTAAATTTTTTTAACGCTTATTTTTTGAGAGAGTGAGAGAAAGCGGGGAGGGGCAGAAAGAGAGGGAGACACAGAATCCGAAGCAGACTCCAGGCTCTGAGCTGTCAGCACAGAGCCTGACGTGGGGCTTGAATTCATGAACCGTGAGATCATGACCTGAGCTGAAGTCAGTTGCTTAACTGACTGAGCCACCCAGGCGCCCCTAGACTCATATTTTTACATATTGATTTAAGTAAATGACTTATGCTCTTCCTTTAGAGGGCAGGGACTATACATGATTTATCTCGGAAATTAACATGTGATAAACACTTAATAAATGTTTGCTGGATAGATTGCATTATGGTTAGTTTGTGTTAGTTTCATGTGTCAACTTGGTTAGGCTATGGTACACAGTTATTTAATTTAGTTATATATAATACCTAGTTATTTAATACTAATCTAAGTATTACTGAGAGAGTGTTTTATAGATGTGGTTGACACACCTGCAGTTGACTTTAAGTAAAGGAGATCATCTTCAATAATGTGGGTGGGCCTTATCCAATCACTTGAAAGTTCATAAAAAAGAGTTTTCCGAGGAAATCCTGCCTCAAGACTTTCAACTCCTGCTTGAGTTTCCAGCCCTACAAACTTGCCCTTTAGAGTTTGGATTTGCCTGCTCTACAGATTTGGGGCTTGTCAGCCCTCGCAGCTGCATGAGCCTTTTCCTTGAAATATCTCTCCTTATGTATGTATGGGCTATTGGTTCTGTTTCTCCAGAGAACACGGACTGATAGAGATGTCAGGCACAAAATATCCTGCTTATCATTTAAATTAAGTGACTTATTTGACCACAAGCTCTGGGAGGACATGAATTTTTTGCTTTGTTCACCATTGCATCCCAGTGCCTAGAACCGTGCCTGGCACATGATAGAAGTTCAATAAATATTTGCTGACTAAGTGAAGGAATCAAAAAGACAGCTTTATGGAAAATACCCGCTGGCAGCCATTTACTAGGTTCGAACTTGCCCTCACATGTTTTGGCTCTTGTGCTGATATGCACGGCAGAAACCCATCCCAGTCCGACCACTCTAGGTGCTCCCGTAGGCAGATCACTTCCGTTGTCTGAACGTCATCTTCTTCATCTGTATGATTAAAATTTTTAATCTGGTAGAACGCTTAACTCCCCCTCACCCTTCTTTGCCATTTTTTTATTTTGATGCATGGCTATAATATCCCTAATTTTGCATCTGTTTTTTGTCATCACACATACTCGAATATTATTTATTACAGGATGGTTGTAATTTCTTTCCTTACTAATCATGCTTTCAGCAATTACTACCTGAGATTTATAAAGTTGCTCTCTTCCAAAGTACTTAAAAAAAACTTCAGCCTAGATTTCTAGGACCAGACTTCTTCCATAACTGAGTTGTAAGGAAATAAATAGACTCCTTAAGGTTTTTACCAGAACCATGATTCCTTGTCTGCAAGTGCTTTACAAGCCAGCTCTAAAGGCCCATATATACATTCATCCTCACCTAGGCTTCTGAACTTCAAACCTTTGCTTCTAATTTTAGGGCCAGTTTTATTTTATAACCATTTGCAGCCTCTTATAAATACTTCCTGCGGTGCTTTCTTTGGGTATCTTTTGTTTCCTCTCATCCTGTGGGGAAAAGGATTTCTGGAGTCTGAACACACCTGCTGGGCCCTAGCTGGGCCCTAAGAACACAGAGGTCATATGTCTATGCCCCAGGGCCAAGCTGCTCAGTGAATGTCAGCAGCAGATCTTGCTTCCACCCCCCACCAGCAGCGAATAAGTGGCTATTAGCCACAATGTGCCAAGGAGGGGGTCTTAATGCACTTATAGATTCTCCTCTCCTGATCTCAGGCTAATTCTTTCAGAGCTGACTTCCTAAAAACAAAAGATTCTTGGAACGTCCTACCATGGAATGTCAAGCTGTGCAAGAATAGACTGGGGAAAAATAAACAAACAAACAAAATGTACCAAGAAATTGCACCCAGCACAAGATTGCTTTATTTGTCTTTTCATGACAGAGTTACAGTTTCAGAATGTCACGCCTGGATGATACCTTATTCTATTCATTTACACTTGAGGAAAAGGAGCTTCAGCAAAGAGGAGAGGCTTTTCCACCCATCATGGAACGAACTAATGGGCGAAAGCCAGGCTAGAATCAGTCTCCTGGTTTCCATTCCACTGATTCTATCTAAATGTATTTATTCATAATGCAGATCTATATGCCCCTGCTCCTCCCACAAAAAAGCCAAACAAACTTTATGAGGCAAATTATAATAAAATGCACATACTCATATCCCCAGGGCAGTTTAAATAGACATGAATCATTAGAAATTAAATAGAGGGGGTTGTAGGGTTTTCTTTTCTGTCTTTCCTCCTTTTTTATATTTCTATCCTTTTCTTTTTTCTTTTTACTCCTGTTTTCCCACTAGACTATGTAGAAGCACTGGAGAATCTATCTGAGGGTTTCTTTGTTTTGTGTGTGTGTGTGTGTGTGTGTGTGTGTGTGTGTTCACGCCCAAAAACTACTAATGGAGAAACCACAATATGAAGGCGGGGTCCAGGAAGTACACTTACAGTTGTGTGTGATAATGTTGTCAGAGCTGAAGGAGTGTCAGAGTTTTCCTCAGATGCCCTCTCTCCAGGTTTTGCAACTTGGAATTTAAAATGAGCTTTGGACCACAACTCAACCCACCAGGTCTCGGATGAGGGGAAATAACTCCTATTCATGTACTGCACTGGGCATGGGGGAAAAAAGCCAAGTTTTTCCAAATAAGCTTGTTATATGGTGCAGGATTTAGAGAATCATTTTTTTTATAAGCTTTAGAAAACAAAACAGGCATCATTGCCATTCCCTGCTCCATTTTATAGGTCTGCTCAGAGAGCCAGCTTCTATCATTATAAAATAAGTGTGTAAATAAATGTGCTAAAGGAAAGACCTTATTTTTCTTCTTTTTCCCTGAGAGCTTTTGGAATGGGGATTTGGGTGTGGGATGCCTGAGAGCTTTTGGAATGGGGATATGGGTGTGGGATGTGGGTGTGATGTCTGTGGCATGTCTATATCATGGGGTGGAAAAAAATAGCCTGCTAGAATAGGACAGTAGGGAAACCAGAAACAATGAAATATGAATATATTTTAAGCCTAGATAAAGCAAAACACAATCCTCAATCTTGGGTCCTTATGTGAAAATGGATATAAAACACCTTATGTGAAAAGTTCAGAACATAGTTCTGTTGTGCAGTGGATCCTTGTAGGAAAGGAGTTGTCAGTTATTACTTTAACTGACGAAGATTCATAGAGTCATAGCTTCTCAGAGCTGAAAGGCACCTCAGGGGTCAGAGTCAAAGCTCCTTACCAGCTCGGGAACCTTCTCTATTGTAACCCTGACAAGTGGGTAATGTGGTTCTGAACACCTCCTGTGATGCTGAGTTTCCTAATTCATAAGGCAGCATATTCTGTGCAGAGTGCCTCTCCTTGCTGGAAAATGCTTCTGTATCCTGAGCTGAAGCCTGTATTTCTGTAACTACCACCTGTCTCTCTGTGTTCCCCCCTCTATAGCCACCCAGAAAAAACACAAATTATTTTTCCCAGTGATAGCCCTTCATTCAATTATTCACAGAGAAACAAACCAAATATCTCTAGTCTGTACTGACAAGGTATTATGCTCTCCCCTCAGTCCGTGTCCCAGTATCCAAGGTCACAGGATACAACACAGCATTGGTGTGGAAGACACGTAGTTGGGCCCTTTGGCAAGTTTAAGGGCTAGAAGGGGATGGAACAGTGTCAAGAGATTGGTAAGTGGGACCCCCTCAGTTTCCTCAGAACAGTTGATGGAGTTAAGGCATTCATAGAAAGAGGATTTCTAGAGCAATTCATCACTTTCCTTTTTCTTGCCTGGTGTATGAGGTCAAGCAGACAGGGTTTCCCCCAAAGAAGGGAGAACTGAAATGTTTCATTAAGTTTTGTTAAGTTATTTTGTCAGAGAATTTATTGAAGAAATGGCCTGTGTTCAGATTTTAAGGTAGAGAGAAGAGGAATCGAAGGTTTTATTTGCCGTGATGGAACTTGAATTGGGCTTTGAGATCAGATTGTGCATACGGAATGCTGGGTAAAGTGTCAGGCTCTCTAAGACAGGAGAGATTGTTGGTGTTTTTCTGGATACTCAGTGGGTTGGGGACAACACAGTCCGTGAGGTTTGATGGAAAGAACCTGAGTTTGGGACTGCAACCAGCCACCTGCCTATTCAGTTCCTCTTTCATTCATCAAACATTTGTTGAACACCTACTGGGTGCCAACCCCAGTGATGGGCACTGGGAATGCATCTGCGATCAAGGTAGACATAGCCACTGCACGCATATAGCACACATTTTTGTGGGGGAGACAAGTTATCAGGCGCTTTAATGGCGTTTGTGAAAAAATAGTGACGGAACCAAAGGCAATGAGTGGCTGTAAAGAGCCCACGTGACCTAGACCTGGGCACGTGCAGGTGGAAGATGTTGGGGAAAAGCCAGTTGCAGGAAATGACTTCTAACTAGAGAGCTGAAGAAAGACAATTACTAGCTGGTGGCCTCACCAAAATCACCCTCTCTCTGAGCCCAAGTTTCTTATCTCTAAAATTGGAATGATAATAACAGTACTGACTCACCTGCTTTAGTGGAAGGTTGTGAGGATCCATAAACAGATTTTTTGTGATAAGTGCTATGTTGAACTGTAAAGTGCTCTATCATTGTAAGAAATGACAATTGTTAATAACTGTTATCAGATATTGTTATCTCCGTTCCTAGCTCCGTTTTCTTTCCACACGTACAGATCTGGCTCCCCTGAGGACAGCAGGAGCTACAAGAGAGAATAAAAGGACAGATTTGGGTGCAGAGATTTACGCTGCTACAGTTTCTTTATAGCTAGAGTCCCCAGGCCCTCAGGGCTACTGGTCACAGGGTTGAAGGCAAGGGTGGAACAGGGCTGTCTGAACCAGGTGCATGTGTCACATGGGGGTGCACTTCACTTGGGGGCTCACCTTGATAGAAAGGACAGACTGGGTCAAATGTTTATCCAGACTGTTCTGGGGACCTCACTAACATTTCCATGGCCCTGGTCTCACCAGAGGTAAAATTACCCCAACTGGGTTGCGTGCCTGTGAAAGCCTTTGTGAGATGCCAAGGGAATTCTGCTCAGCTAGTCCTGATGGTGGGGGAAAAGCAGTGGCCAAGCCATTTCAAGCATCAGCAATTCCTGGTTTACTGAGATTTAACTTTTAAGAGCAATAAGTGCATTTTGCCCGAGGGCTAGTCTTTTTGTTTTATTAATTCTGGTCAAATTTCAGGGGATTTTTTTCCATGCCCCCTCTGGTGGCCTGGAGACATAATAAATATTTACTAAATTTGAAGTTAGTTTGAGAGCTAGAAACAGCACTGTCTACGTAGGCACCTCCGCTTTCCCCTTCTGTGCCAAGTTGTCTTACCTGCAAAAAGAAATGGAGATGGCAGATGGGATTTTATCCCTTGTCTCTCTACCATCAACATCCCACATGTCTGTGATGCTTGTCTTTCTTTTTCCTGCCTCCATTTTCAAATCCAAGAAGCTTGGGCCAATTCTATTTGTTAGGCTTTTATTGACAATCTAACCACCCTAGAAGGCCAGATCTTGTAGCCTGGGCTGCTATTTAAATCTCCATCAGACCAGAGCAACTTTGTTTAAAATTACATTTTGTTAATCCATCATGTGGATGTGGAGCTTGCTATTTTTAATACATGCTCTGAACAGCCCAGTTATTCATGGCTGAGAGTTTGCCACAGAACTTTAGAGCTGAATTTAAAAACAAACAGCCCCAGAGAAGCAATATTCAGAATGCTTCTTTCACAAGCTAATAAAATTTGGGAGTGGGGAAGTAGAGGGGCAAGTTTCACCTCTAGTGGGACAGCAGCTTGGAAAGGCAGTGAGTTTCTTTGCTCTGTTTGAGGCTAGGGGAGCAAGTAAAGGAATGACTCTCTTTGGTGCTTGTTTAGATGGCAGACTCCATTGACCTTTCCCGAGTCATTTGTCAAAATTCTGGAAATGGGCACTTTTATTACAGGACTGTGACACTCTGTAATATCTTTTGATAATTATTCTCTCTCTCTTCACTCCCCCCACCCCCATTTCCTTCCTTTCTTTTACACAGGGGGAGAAAAGGCATGAAAATAGAAGTACTGAATTAAATTCTAGCAGAAATACCTGTATTTATAACAATTCTTAAGTGATTGTTGGGAAACCATAGATAGTTTACACTGGATGTTTAATGGTAGCAAAAATCACCTAAATGTTGACTTCTTGGACTTTGAGGAATGATATTAATTTGTTAATTCATTCATTCACTCATTCATTCAAACATACTAATTAAGGTCATAACATGGGCCAGGAACTGTATCAAATGCAGTGTTTACAAAGCTGGAGAGACCCAGCATTTGCCCTTGAGGAGCTCATGAGTTTACTAGGGTCCAAAGATTAAAAAGCCTCCCAAGAGACCAATTCAGGAAATTATGGTTCCTGATCCTCTTTCTTATTTTGCCAATTCGACAAGAGATATTTATGCCACCTTATCAGAGTACTATAAGAGCATATAAAAGATATTTCATTTTCTATTCAGGACATTCTGTAAATATATAGGCTCATTAAAGGTCAATGATTCATAGAGTACGGATCTGGCTCATGTAAAGTAGAACAGACAATGTAGAAGAACAGAGAGACCATTTATTGACTCACTCACCCAAAACATCCAAGGCCCAGGGCTAAGGCACAATTAGAGCAATTTCTGCTAACTACCTGTTTTCTCTCGGTGAATAGAAGTATCACAAAAAAAGGTAGAAACAAGAGAAGAGCAAATGCCTTATTTATGCTTTTGGAAATCAACAAAGACAAAGTGTCTTGACTTTTTTTTTTGCCTGAATTATTTCAAACTGCTATCATGTAGGTTGGAGGTTATTACTTGCATGGGTGAACTAGGATCTTTCCGATCCATGGAATGACTGTGCCTCAGCCAGCTGTCTTACAGATGCTTACCATTGATCATGAGAGAAGCACTGACAGATGGGAGCAGATCGATTTGTGTTGGAGTTCCAATCACTTGCATAGTGTATACCACGGCCCAGGTAATGGTAATAACCCTCTCAGATGAGAAGTCAGGGCCATATAGCAGACCCGCAAAACCCAGCATCTATTTGGTCAGGTAACTTCTTTAATACTGAGTGGGTGAGAAAGCTTGTTTCAAAGAAAAGGAAACCAAAAGCAAATATAAAGTAACTGGTTTTGCCAAAGTTCTTCACTCATTTCTTGATTCAATAAACTTTGAGGACCTTTGTACAGGGCTAAATGCTATGGGAAATACGAAGATGGTTAAGATGTAGTAGTCCTTCTCCTAAAGAATCTCATTGTTTCAAACTTGTGTCAACCATGAAAAAGCAAGGTCAAAATTGATCAGTGCCACATAAGTTTCCAAAAGGGTGTGAGGGAGATTCTAAGGAGAGAGACTTTGCCACCAGGTTGAGGGGGGAAGGGTTAGGGAAAGCTTTCAGGAAAGTGCAGGTATGGAATTGGCTTTGGTGTAAAGTTGGGAAGAGAGTAAGGAGGAGGGAAATTCCAGGGAAATGTCAGTGGCCAGATCTGTGTTTTATAAATATCACTGTGGCAACAATATGGAGAACAGGTTGGAGAAGAGAAAGAATTAAGTTTATAATAACAGTAACAGTAGCTAACATTTAATTTATTGCCTATTATGTCAGGCATTGCACTAAGGGCTTGCCCAACTTTATCTCATGTAATCATTAAAACGACTTCTGAGATAGGAATTACCACCTCTATCTTATAGGGAAAGGTATGACAGAACCCAGACTAACAAAGAGCTTGTATCATTGGCAGTGAACACTTGTAAGAAAATGAAAAGGGTCCTTCCTATCTGAATCAGGGACTGTGGAACAGAGGAGATGGATTGTAGAGAATTAGGAAGACAACCTGTTTCCAAGAACCAATAGGCCTTTAGAGTGAGTCAAAAACCTCATAAACACTAAAAACCTCTGTGAGATTCTATTCTGCCTGAAGGACTATGACTTACATGGAACCTGCCTTGTGAAGTAAGTTACAATGCCATTGTAAGAGGTCCCTTGTCTTATCACTGTCCACCCAGATTCTGGCACTCTGCCTGGCAAATGGTGGGTGCTCAAATGGTGTACGTTCCTTGAGAGAATGCTCACCTCATCATTCAACATTCATTGGAACCTTGGGTAATTCATTCTGCCCCCCTTCCCCCACCCACACCAACCATTTAGTTTTTCTATCTTCATATTAGAGCAGACTGTGCCTCATTAACTCATTATATGTTAAGTTGAATAAGGTGTTATCCTGGAAAATTAATTACCTAGGGCAAAGATAGGGATACTGTAGTGGCTAATGGGAGTGTCTATATGGCACGTGGGGGCACTTTTTGGATACGTTTAATTCTATCATGTTTCTCAATCTGTGCAGAAAAGGGCAGAAGATTGGTTTCTTATTTATTCCTTAAGGCAGTTTCCTTCACCACCTAAAGGCATTGGGGATTTTGAGATGGAAATGCTCCCAATGAGATGTCCTCCTTCAGAACACCGCCCTTAAAATCAGACAGAGGAAGACTCCCCCCTCCTTGAATGAGCTTGGCAAGCCCTGCCCCCAAAGGGGGTGGAGGTAGGGAAAGAATAGTCCACAACTCTCACGTCTGCTTGAGTACAGATTGGCAAATGGCATAGGCGCGCAGACCTCTGTCATTTATTTATTTTTCTTTCCACTGGGTGCGCTGTCCCTTTAAATGGGGACGCTGGTGCTGGCTCCGTAACACCGGAGCCGGCAGCTTGTTGATTTCAGAGCTGGTGAATTTCACATTGTTTCCACTTCACTTTCCTCGCTCCGGGGGGAAGCTCCGGTTGGCTGTAAGACCACTGTCGCCTCTGCCAGCCGGGGCCAGGGGAGGGCAGGGACCTGCAGCATCGGGGCCCGCGTGGGGCCGCAGGGAAGGGTGTCGGGGCCACACACGCACCCTCGCTGCAGTCAGCTGCTGCCGAAGCCCGGACGCCCGGAGCGCACGGAGCCGGGACCGCCCGCCCAGACGCCCGCCCGCCAGCCCGCCCACGGGCCGGGGCCGCAGCCAGGGAGCCGGCGAGGGGAGGAGGCCCGGGGGGGGCGGGGTGGGGGGCGGGGGTGGGTGCTGCCGCCGCCGCGGAGCTGCTACTCGGCGCGTTTTGCATGAAGATGGCGGCTCCCACCGCCAGCAAGGCAGCGTCCCTGGGCTGTAACAACAAGCCAACGTTCCCGGAGCTGGATTTCAGGTCGGGAGCTCGGGTGGAGGAATTGAACAAACTCATCCAAGAATTCACGAAGCACGACCAGCGGGAATACGACGACCAGAGAGCGCTGGAGATTCACACAGCCAAGGATTTCATCTTTTCCATGCTGGGTAAGCAGGAAAAAGGGGGAGGTGTGTGCGCGCGCGCGCGTGTGTGTGTGTGTCTGTGTCTGTGTGTGATGAGAAGAGGGGTAGAGAACCCATTCCCCCTTTCTCGCACTCTCTCTCCTTCTGGCTTTCCTTCCCGGAGCCGGGTGCCTGTGGTAGAACCCATCCCTGTTCCGCTCTTCCCTTCTTTCTCGCCGCAAGCCGAGCTGCCTTCCTTAGTATACTTTGCGCCGGGTCCCCTTCTAACCCCGTTCGCTGGCTCTTTTGTTAATTTCTCACCGGCCAGGGGCTCGTAGGCAGGTGAAGAGTTGGTGGTGAAACCTCGCCCTGTTGGGGGGAAGCCCCTGGAAACCGCGTGGTCCAGGTGAGACCCCGAGGCGCCTTTCGATGAAGAGATTTGGCTCCGGAGGTTCGGACCTGCGCCTTCCGAACGCCGACTCTCGGGTCCTGGCCAGAGCCTGGGGCGCGGAGACCGCGCAGGGCTCTGGCTCCGCGCCCGAGCGACAAGTTGCTTCTCTAGTCTTGCGGCGCGGCGCTGTCATGCCAAGCCCCCGGTGACCAAACTTGTTGGGTGTTCCCTAGTAACCCGCTCGAGTAGGCTGGGCGCCCGGAGTTCCTGCAACTTTGATTTGCAAATCGACTTCCCTTTGAAGCGCTCGGAAGCATTTCCTGTGCTTCTCCGGGGCTCTTGCAGAGCTCGGAATTCCTCACTCCCAGCTCGTAAATGACAAGGCTCTGAGCTCGGACCCCAAGAAGCGCCAGCCCCCTCCTCTTTGTGTAATTTCCCTGCGCTGGTCCAGAGAGGCGCCCTTAGTTTCGAATCCTGGAGACCTCGGGGGTTAGAATAATGCCGCTACTCCCACCCTCAAGCCGGGCACCTAACAGGTCCCTCAACAGATTGTCGGATGGTGTGTAAAGGGTAATCATGAAGCCGACCTGGAGAGCAAATCCCCCTTCAAGTGTCCTATCGTTCGAATTATTACTGCTGAGGTACATAGCGTGAGTGTCCGCTGTTGGGGGCTTCCTTCCACGTAGCTTGCAGCCCCACCAGTGCAACCTTGGGGGCATGCAGTACGTGGCCTGGCCGTTAACGTTTCGCAGAACTGGGACTCGAGTGTGGCGCTGCCCTAACACGGGGCTCTGTGCCCTCTACAAATACGTCCTCAGCCAGTTTTCCAGGTCGTGGAAAATTTTATTGAAAAAGGGCTTGAGGAAAACAGCGCTTTTTGCCTTCCTGCTACCATTTACTTGGATGTCAGCTGGCTGGCTGTCGTTGCTGGTGCTATCATGGGGTACCTTCTTCTCTCGTTTTCTTGCTCCCAGAGCCCAAGTCCAAGTCGGGGGTAATACAGATTGAACGTGTGGGGGGCTGGTAATAGTAACGCTTTGGGAAGTTGGAGAAAGTCTGTGGAAACTTGGGGGTGGATTTCACCCTTTGCTCCAGGCTGCCCAAGCGGATCCTAAATTGTGTAGGACGTTGAAAAGCTCCCTATTGAGATACTCGACCATTCAACTGTTTAGATGAATTAAATGTATTTCTTTCCTTTTTTTTCTTTTTTAAACAACTCCCTAACCTGGTGGGAGTGAGCTTCCAGATCTGAAAACAAGTATAGTGATTGTCAGGAGGGTGGGGATATGCAGAGAAGGCTCAGGGCAGTGATTTCAGCTGCTTAATCATGGCCTTTCTCTTTGACATAAATAATGGAAGTCTGCCATTGTGTTGTTAGAGCCCCCGCATCAATTCCGATGTCTCCTGCTCTAGACTGTTTTCTAGAGAAAGGTGGTGGGTCACCATCACTCAGAATAGTCATGGAACAAAAAAATGGGTGGGTGTGGGGAGGGGTAAGTTTAACTATACCCTGCTCATTAGGAGCTTCTCTGCTAACCCCATGGCGGAGACACTGATTTAGCAAAGCCTTCACCCAGATGTGAAGGGTAAATGATTCTGGGGTGCTTCATATATACATGTGTTTAATGTCACCAGAGGCATTGTGCTGACAGGTAAGCTAAATTCCCTTCTATTCCTTTTTATCCGGTTGACCTTGCAAGGGAAGGCTTTCTTGCCCCCCCTGGGAATTTGCTATTTCCACCTGCAGGAGAGAAAATTCAGGAGAGTGTCATTTAAGCCTTTTGCCCCTCTGGACACTAGAAGGCAGATGGCCAAATGAGCTTGCCTGTGTGTGGTGCTGCATTCATTTGTGAGTTCCTTGCTTTCCTTTAATGAGGTGCTGGCTGCTCTAGACAAGTGAAGGTTTGGCGACAGCCAGGGTCCCCGTGTGGATTTACTTTTTCTAAAGCGGATTTTCGCTTGGCTTAAAAAACAAAATCTCTTTTTGTGCACTTTGTTTCACTTGCCACACAGCCTTGAGTCTTTCATGAATATGCAAATGAGGTGTCTTAATGACCCTCAGCTTGTTAAGGTGTCACTGGGGTGGCACCAGGCCCTTATTTCTGGTAGGTTTTTTTTTGGAGGGGGGGTGACTCCTCTTGGCTTTGTTCTGCTTCTATCTGAGCTGGCTGTACCTGAGGATTGTCAGCAGTTTAAAAACATTATCCCCTCACACAGAATGAAACAGTAGAGGAATTTGGTGCAAGCACCTTTAGTGGAGCTGTGGATAACATTACTTCTGGTTTTAGGCAGCTGGGGGAACAGCCTCTCTCTGTCTATAAGATTGTTAGTCTGGACCCTAGCCCCCTTCTCAGGCCGTTTTTGTTCTGTCTAGTTTGGAGGCAACTTTATGCAGAAGAGTATAGTGGTGGTAGGTAGTTGTCATAATCAGTGACCTGTCAGCACCAAGAAAGTCCATTGTCCTATCAAAGCAGGGTTCTTAATAGGCCTTGGGGTTGATCTGAGCCTGTTGGTGGTCATTGTGGTCTCTGTGATCTTCCTGACATTCTGTGTTTGTACAGAGATTCTGATTCCTTTGAGGCAGATGTTGGCTGGAATCATCTAGACTCACTCTTTATTTCTCTACACCTTGGTCTTTTAGGAGAATGATTGCTGTTATTATCTAGTTAATATTTGAGAGCCCAGATTGTGTGAGAGGCTGGCAGTGCATAATAAACACCATTTATCAAAATTCAGGGAAATTGCAAGAGTTCATTAATGTTTTAATAATATTTGGTATTTGCATAATGTCTCTGCTAGCTCTTTTGTTATCTTCATTCCCTGGTGAGGTTGGATGGAGACTGGTTGTGTCCCCATTGAACAGATGCAGAACAGGAGGTATGCAGGACCTATAGAAGCCAGGAAGGAGCCAAGTGGTCACTTACCCTACAGTCCAAATGGTAGATACCATGGCATAGTTATTAGAATAGCTCTCATTTACTGATTGCCTTCTCAGGGCCAGGAACTTCCCACAGTCGTAGGAGTAGGTATTGCTTTCCCATTACACAGATGAGGGTATTGAAATTTACTAGGGTTAAGACACATCTAGGGTCTCATGGCTAATAAATGGTACTGATAATGCTCAAACTCACAACAGCCTGCCTCTAATAAGACATATTCCTTTTCTCTACTGGAGAAACTATTAAGAATAAATGCATTAAGTGCAGAGTACAGGCTTTGTTTACAAAAATTGCTACCTCTTCTTTTAAGATTTTGTTTCTGATTTCAGCTAGAGTGTTAGGGTGATCCAAGCAGCGTCTGAGCTGATTTCTTGAACAGTCTGAGTTCAAGTATTTTATTCCATAATAAAGTCACTTGTTTGAATTTCTGTTTGAGAAAATAATGGCCATTATAATAAAATGTTAAAATCTGTAGTTCTGGTCATAGTTCTAGTCTGCCTCTTTGCTAGTGGGGTGGTCTTAGATTTTTTGTCTACTAAACATGGGTAACGGTAATGAATCATTTCTGAATTGCGTGTGAATGTGAAGTCACTTTGTAAACTGAAAATGAATGTATACATTATTTTATTGTTTATTTAAAGACATGGGCATTATTCAAAAATCTAGTGAACTTAACCTGGAATTATTTCTGCAGGTTGGTATTAGAACTAGGGAGCACAGTCAGAGGCAGCCGAGGAGAATATAGGTTCTGGCTATAGAAGGCATGATTAATTCTAACATGCACTGCCATTTTTTAAGTTCATACCATGCTCTGGCCATGGTGCTAACTACTTTGCATAAATCCATTAATTTGTGTTATTTTCTTCCAAAAACTTTGTGAGGATAAATATTATCATGCCTGTGCATTTAACATATACTTGCTGATTGTTATACTGCTTGCCAAACAGGATGCAGGGTCCTGAGGGATAGCATAGTGAGTAGAGACTTTGAGAAATTCTTATGGGCCCTTGGAGACCCCTCCCTCTTCTCCTTTGCCCACTACCTGGAGGAAAGTGGTTAAGTAGTTTGCTGGCTCTTGTCTCCTTTTAGGTCCATAAATACATTGTAGCCACCTGAGAATCCTACAGTGTAGTGCTTCTGAGTTGCTGCCAGATCTATCATATTTTTTTTTTTTTTTAAATTTTTTTTTTTAACATTTATTTATTTTTGAGACAGAGAGAGACAGAGCATGAACGGGGGAGGGTCAGAGAGAGAGGGAGACACAGAATCTGAAACGGGCTCCAGGCTCTGAGCAGTCAGCACAGAGCCCGATGCGGGGCTCGAACTCACATACCGCGAGATCGTGACCTGAGCCGAAGTCGGACGCTTAACCAACTGAGCCACCCAGGCGCCCCTATCATATTTTTAAGTACTTTCTGTGTCTTCAGAGTAGACCCTTTTGAAGCCCCATCTTTCCAGTGTTTGAATGTCATTTTTCTCCTAATGAATATATCCAGCAGTATTTATTGAGGGAGTTTATTCTGCTGTTGCTTTGTGGGCCCCCAAGTCTTGGTAAGTCCCTTAGAGTTCTGGTCACTAATGTGCTGTATCGGTGTAACAGTCAAGATCATATTTGAAGTCTGCTCTGGTGCTGAAAGTATTAGGCATCTAGGTCAGGGAGAGCCCTCCGACCATTTATCTTTGCTGCTCGTTGGGGTTGGTTTCAGTTCTCCCTCTGTGGTTCTGGGCACTGCTGACCTTCATCCTTGACAGAGGAGCCCTAGAACTGTTGATGATTTCTGAGTCTCCCTTGATGCCTTGTTCTGTCTGCTACCTATTGGATTAATGCATCGTTTGTGATTAGACTGGACCCCTTATGTTTACACAGAAATATTGGATTCTTTCTTGTTAAACTGAGAACTTGTTATTGAATATTAGCTCTTTAGACTCTCCTGCAGCTTTTTTTTTTTTTTTTTTTTTTAACAATTTGGAATCTCTGGTCCCCTTTCAGACCTATTGAATCAGAATCCCTAGAGATCTCCAAACTGTCTGATCAGCACTCTGACATCCTGTCCTGTGTGAGGCCTGATGCCACTCATTTTCCATCCACCAGAGCTGCCCCTATGCACAATGAACATGATCCCAGTTGGCTGGAGGCTAGACCCAGGCTGCTGAGCCTAATGGTGGATATCTCCTGTTAATTCTTGTAAACGGAGTCCTTCCACTTGGGATAGAGGCAGGGAGGCATGGCGATTGAGATGATTAGGGTGTTCACTCTGCACGAGAGGTTGTGATAGGGCTTTCCATCATTGTATCACTGAATCGCCACCATAACCCTCTGACGTCAAGAACTACAGGGGAAAATTCGGGAACTTCCCAAGTTTACCAACAAGGAAGTGGCATAGCTGGGACTTCACTGGAGTCAGGCTGCTGCAAAACCCTTGCTTTTGACAACGACATTGCTCACTCTATGGTCAGGAGTGGGAGGAGGCCTGGATGCTGGCCCTGACTCATTCAGTTATTTGCTGTGTGACTTTGGGCAAGTCACTTAGATTCTGAGCCTCAATTTCTGAGTGTGTAAGCTGGGGCTAATAATTATAGCTATCTCCTGTGTTCAGGTGCCTTCACTTCTGGATCTGAAAACTTTTGTGCAGGACAAACAAAGGACGTTTCTAAATTCTGGTACTGGCTCTGTTTTGTACTGTGTAGTATGTGTGTTTCCCTGAGTAAGTCTCCTAACCTCTCTGGAACCTCTTTTTGCCCCTTTTCCAATTATATAATATACAAAGAATAAACTAAAATCATTCCTCAATTTGAATCACTATTAATATTTTGACATACACTTTTTCCCTAGACATGTATGTTTATACACACACTTATACCCACTCATGCTTACATGAACACAGTCTTATATCTTACGCATACATGATTTCTCTGGGTAAATTTATCCATATTCTGTCATCTACCACACTTTAAAAAAAAAAATATTTCTTTTTATTTTGAAAGAGATAGCAAATGGAAGAGGGGCAGAGAGAGAGAGAGAATATCCTACACATGCTCTGTGCCATCAGCACAGAGTCCGATGCAGGGCTTGAACTCACGAACATGAGATCATGACCTGAGCCAAAGTCAAGAGTCCGCGCTTCACCAACTGAGCCACCCAGGTGCCCTGACCACACTTTAGAAAAAGGAGTTCTAAACTAAAACCTGTGGACAAATGTTCTCCTAGTTTCTTCATTCATCTTTTATTTCAGGAGATACTGTTTGAGAACTTAAATCACATTCTGTGATTTAATAATTGGGGACGTTGAACCTTGACATTGTCGACTTGTGAGGATTTTACCTGCCTTTTACTGCCATCTTCTCTCTTTGTGTTTGCATGTTCTGTGTGGTCACAGAATACTACCCATATTTCTCACTTCCTTCCTTTGCCTAGACTGTTTTCTCTATGAGGATTTCTTAATCTAGGTCCATGGAAGTAATAACATAGAGTCTGTGAACTTGAATGGAAAAAATTACATCTTTATTTTTATTAATGTCTAACTGAAATATAGCATTTTCTTCCATTATAAAAGCAGGTAATAGATCATAGTGGTATTAGCAGTACCTCTATTTTTTCCTTTCGTGCTAATGGAAATCAGATATTTTCATTTCATGTTAGAATCCTTGCAGATATCTCAAAAAATTGTTTATCGCTGCTTTGAAATTATTGTGTCTCTTAGACTTGCTGCTAGGTTTTATTTAATGCATTAATAAAGTCACATGTACTGTATCACAGATTTACTTTTTAAATGTATATTTGTGCTTTAATATTGATTTTCTATAGGGGCACCAGGGTGGCTCAGTCGGTTGAGCATCCAGCTCTTGATTTTGGCTTGGGTCATGATATTGATGACCTCAGGGTCATAAGATTGAGCTCCAGTGTCGAGCTCTACACTGAGCATGGGGCCTGCTTGGGATTCTCTTTCTTCCTCTGCCCCTCCTTTGTACATGCTCTCTCTTTCTCTCCCTCCCTCTCTTTCCCTCTACCCCTCTCCCCAACTCTTGCTCTCTCTCTCTCTCTCAAAAAAAAAAAAATATATATATATGTATATATGTTATATATATACATACACACAGGGAGAGAGAGAGAGAGATTTTCTTTAAAGCCTTATGTAATTTTATCATTTTCATCTAAATATACTATTTTTGCAGGTGTCCATAGGCTTCACCAGCTTGTCAAGATAATCTGTGTCACAGAGACAGTTAAGAGTTTTAGCTCCTTTTTTTTAAAGTTTATTTACTTATTTTGAGATAGAGAGCATGCATGCAAGCAGGGGAGGGGCAAGAAGAGAGAGGGAGAGTGGGGGAGTGAGAGAGAGAGAGATCAAGAGAGAGAATCCCAAGCAGGCTCTGCTTTTAGTGCAGAGCCCGACATGGGGCTTGATCTCAAGAACCTTGAGATTGGGACCTGAGCCAAAATCAAGAGTTGGATGCTTAACTGACTGAGCCACCCAGGTGCCCCAAGAGTCTCGGATTCTAAGCAATGACACTTTACCTCTGCTTTGTCTTCTTCTTCCAGCTCCAGCTCCAATGCCACTTGACTCATGAAGCTTTCCTAAAAGTCTCCAAGGAGAAGACAATTTACCTTGCCTTTGTGTTCTCCTAACACCTGGTCCCCTTTTATAGCCCTCAGCATGTTCTTCCCCATGCTAGGTTAAAGAATCCAAGGCTTATTTATCTTTGCAGCATTCAGTGGCGTCAGGTACACAGTAGGTGCTCGCAGAGTGTTAAGTGATTTGATTTCTGTGTGAAGCTTCAAGGAGTGAACACTTTCTGACATTGTCTCTGAATCTTCCCTCCTGTAAAGCCATGCTAAATCATCTTTTCTGGAGTCAAGGAAATCTTGATCTAATCTTTTTATTTAATAGGAGAAAATCTAGAAAAGCTATTTTTCTAGATTCCAAGAATAGTAGCCTTAAGACTGATTGCAGGGCAATTTAAGAAGTGTCCCAACTGATGGCTGTAGCTTATTGAACAGAAGCAGCAAACAGTGAGTTGTGGGAATGTCCCTTTCTCTGTAGACCCTGACTGTTCTTCCACAGCCATCTGGGGTAGTCATGGAACACCTGTATGCCTGCCTTTGGGGCTTTACAAAATGCAGAGAGGGGTGTAAGTCCTCTTTCCCAGGAAGGTGTTTCCTATGCTTATCAGTCAACCTCCAGATGTCTGGATGCCAATTTCTAGCAATTCTTTATTTTTTATTTTTTTTTAATGTTTATTTATTTTTGAGACAGAGACAGAGCATGAGCAGGGGAGGGGTAGAGAGAGAGAGCAGGACACAGAATCCGAAGTAGGCTCCAGGCTCTAGCTGTCAGCACAGAGCCTGAGCATGGAGCTCGAACTCACAAATTGTGAGATCATGACCTGAGCTGATGTCGGATGCTTAACTGACTGAGCCACCCAGGCGCCTCTCTAGCAATTCTTTATTATAAACGGCCATTATTTGCCATCCATAATAATTTAACCATAGGGCAGTGCTTTATAGATTACAGTACATATTCATATTTGATGTGGTATAGTATTATTCTCTGAACAGTCCTTTGAGAATGGTTGTGTAGGAAGTATTAGCCCTCATTTACAGATTGGGGTCCTGAGACTCTGGAAGGTGTTATCACTTAGTTGGAGGTCCTAGCGTAAGTTGTAGAACAGGACTCAACCCAGATCTCAAGTGTTTTTTTGTTATAGCACACGGTCTACAAAGAGCTCGTGTGCATTCCTACCTTTAGACATCTAAGGGTTCTGGGGTGAGTCTGACAAGGGCAAGGGTGAGTCAGACAAGGGCAAGGGTAGCCATTTTCATTCTTCTCTGGGCTTTTCTGCTCTCCCCTTGGGCCAAGGATATATAGTGAGATTGCTGAGATTGGAATGGGTAAGTACATGCCCCATGGGTATACATTCTCCAGGTCTGATTGTTAGGCCTTGCCCAACTGGTTCTTAGGGTCCGTGACAGTGTTCACAACAGACCTGGCTGAGTACTTACCAGCTGAGTAATCTCTTTAAGGACATTTGTAATTATGCTGTTCTGTGAGGCTCTGTCTAGGAAATAGCTGTTTTTTTATCCACTTAAGTGTCTTTTCATAAATGCCCTCTGCAAAAGATAAAGAGACAGATAACTAGGTACAGCGTCCCTATGAACAAAGCTAACACTGGGAGCTGTTGTTCAATTTGTCTTTTTAAAATATTTTTTCCTGAACGCAAGAAGACATGATTACTGTTTGTAAGTTAAGTCAGCAATAGGAGGTGGTATAAGTTTTGCTTAGATTTTTGTTTCTTCTAACTAGTGTTTGAATATCTACAGGGTGTATTGAATGGTGTAAGCATTCATTCATAAATTCATTCAACATATGCAGGAGTGCCTACCGTGTCCTAGTGTTAATTACTGTAGTGCAATTACTATGTAAGTGCACAGAGTGGTGAGTAAGAGAAGCGAGGTCACTGCCTCCGTGGGACTGATGTTCTCTGGGGGATTCAGCAAGATTTAAGCATGCCAGTAAATAGGGATGCGCGCTATTAAAGAGGAACAGTATGTTATGACGGAGGGTATAACTGGGTGGGATGGAGTGAAGAGTCGGAGAGTAGAGCTCTGTGAAGCAGAGACATTTGAAATGGAAAGATAAGAAGGAGCCGACCATCCAAAGCAAGCCTATGTAAAGGAGTATTCTAGGTAAACAGAACAGCATGTGCAGAGACCCTTAGGTGGGGGTAAATTGGAAAGCAGTTTTCAAGGCTGCTTAAATTATAGCAAGTCTGATCTGGCCTCTGCAAGGAGGACTGGTCTCTGTTCAGATTAGGCCTGAGGTGGAAAGAATGGGTTGCCCACCTTGGAATGTAGGGAGCTTCCTACAGGTAGAGAGGTTTTTCCAGGTGGACCCGCCCTTTGGCTAGGCACTTGCTTTCCGTATTCAGGGATTAGGGGGAGGGGGACAATGTAGAAAGGTTGGATTACAGGTCCTCAAAAGGCCCTTTGTAGTTGTGTAGATTCTCTGATTTCACCTCTGATAGCCGTAGGCTAGAAACAGTGAGTCCTATATTAGATGATTTATGGGTCAAACTGCAGTTTTCATGGGCTAATAATAAGCCTTCTATGTATCTAGTCCTCCACAGTTTACAAGATACTTCCATATGCATGATCTCATTTTGACTGCTCACAACAACCCTCTGAGGTAGGTGTTTTTTGTGTGTCTATTTTAACGTAGGAAGAAACCCATGAAACCCATGGTCGAGAGAAGTTAAGTAATTCACGGCCATTAAATGGTTCAGGTGGGATCCACCTCGAGGCCTTGGCAACTCACCCCCAGATTCTTTGTATTATGCTAATTCTAAAAACCTTTCCCCCTGCCCCCACCCCCTTGTGTCTCAGGATGTGGAGGGGGTAGGATTTCTGCACCAGGGAGGCCTTGCAGGGCCAGGAGGAGGAACCCAGCCAACGGACATGCCTGTTATGGGTCTGCACGTGCCTGTTATGGGTCTTCAACTTGTAAGCACTTTCTAGGCGGCTTCAAGATCACCCTGTTAGCAGCCACAGCTGTTCTTCATAGCAGCTGCTTGTGCGGATTGGGTTGTGATTAATAAAGGGAACTCAACAGTTTGTTCTTTCAGCTGTGCCCTTGGTGTGCACAGCCTGCTTTCAGAAAGGCTCTGTTTTGGATTCGGAACAACGCAGCCCTAACGGTGCACGGTGCCTGAGGGACTCCTGACCCTCCCGTGAGAAGGGGTGGTCCCTCCAGATCAGGGCTGGTGGGCCTTTGGACCTTGGTCCTTGGTCTCCGAATCAGGGATGCTGGGGTGCAGGGTGGTGCACAGGGGTATGGGATCACACTCAGCCTCTTGTCTAAGGGGGGGGGGGCGCTGCCCCTAGATGCCTGCCTGGCCTGTCATTGCCCGCCCCCCTCCCAGATTGCCCGCCCCCCTCCCAGAGTTTCTCCCACAGTAGGTCTGGGATCTGGCCTGAGAAAGGCATTTCTACCAAGTTTCCAGGCGATGCAGCTGCTGCTGGTCCAGAGTCCATAATTCAAGAACCAACGCTGGGGAGCCAGGACCGATCAGACTTTGGAAGTTTTAAGACACCCGGTGATGGATCTGGATTTTTACATGAAATCTCCAGATTTTTAAATATTGAGATTAGAATCAAATATTAAAGGAACATCATGCAGTTTAAAACTGGAGGTCAAATAGTACACTGTGGCTGCCAGTGTATCACCTCTGATCTGAATACTTTCAGAGAAATTCATGCGCTGTCTGCTCTGGAAACTGAGGCCCAGGGAGGGGCAGTAGTTCATCCATAGCCTGTAGCTAGTTTGGGGGCAGAATCTTGACTAGACCCCAGGTGACCTGTCCACCTGCTGTGTGTGTGTGTGTGTGTGTGTGTGTGTGTGTGTGTGTGTGTTGGTGTTAGTCCTAGTATACTGTCTCCCAAATAAATTTTCCCTTTGAGCAGAAACACTGTATAACTTTGAAAATAATAATCACACTGAAATAATTTTTTACCGAGTTCCAGGCACAGTTCTAAATACTTTATACTTCATGTGTGTTAACTTAGTTAGTCCTAATAACAAACCTATGAAGAAAGGTTATTCTTCCTATTCTTATTTTCTGATGAGCATTCTAAAGCACAGAGAGGCTAAATTTTTGCCCAATGTCACAGAGTTACTGGTAGAGTCAGGATTTGAACCCCAAAAATCTAGCTTCAGGCAGAGAGCAGCAAATCATTACGAACCTTCTTTTGTATTTCATTAAACAAACAAACAAAAACCCTTTCCTTCTGCAAAATGGAAATCACTGTTGGGATATTACAGTTTTAACTAATGCTGCTAGGAAACTTAGAAATTAGCTGGCCTGAGTTCCTCCCTCCCCCATTTTACAGAAGTGGAAATGGAGGCCCATAAAGGAGAGGAGACTTAATCATCTTGACACTGATTTTACTTTTGGGCAGAGTGGAGGTTAGGTAAGTGTCCAACAAGTGACTGGTTCCTGAGAAAGGTGCTTACCCCTGAGATGGGTCACTCAGTAGCCTTTGCTCCTGAGGAAGGGTCTGCCTCGGTTTGAAGGGAGGGTGAGGCACTGAGAGGGCTGTGCTTTAGGCACAGAGTATTCCCTTGCCCCAGAGCCACCTTGTATCATTTGAAGGTCTCTTAATTGCTATTAGGTGAAGGATGCTAAATAAATAACCTCACAGGCACAGTGTATTTCTGGTCTGTCGTGTTTGCCTTTGTCTTTTGATTGTTCCTTGTCTCTCCCTGTCCAGTTTCTTTCCTGTGAAGTGTGTCCTTTTCTCACACCTGTGCTGTCTCCACAGCTGTGAGCCTCATGGTGAACACGTTCATCTCTGAACATCCTGTATGTATAGGAAGGGAGGGGCTGGCTGGCTGGACTGACCGCAGGACTCTGGGCCAGCCTATGCTTGGGGGGAGGTGCAGCTCCAGGGGCGAGGATGCCATCTTGGGACCTGAAGGAGAGCCACCAACTACTGTCCCTCCCTGCTGCTGGACTGGGGGCTCAGAGCCTTAGGAGGATTTAGAGTTGTAATAGGATTCAAAGAATTACAGACGAGTTAAGCCAGTGGGGATCTTCCTGAGATCAGTTCACCCACCCCAGCATTTTCCTGGTGGGGAAATTTTACCCCATGGTGGACAGTGACTTGCTCAAGGCCCAAATGGTGGTGGTTGGGAAATATGTCCCCGCTGTTGGACACAGATTGTTCCAAATGCTTTATAATCATTAACCCCTTTAATCCTCACAGCAGTCTTGTGATGAGGGTACTATTCCTGTTGCGACTTTATTGATAAGGAAACCACTGTAGGTAAGTCACTTGCACAAGCTGGCCATGGGGGCTCCATTCCAACCCAGGAACCCGGCTCCTTCCCTCCTTGTACCTCTCCAAAACACAAGTAGCCTTGCTTTCCCAGGCTCTGTGTTAATTGCTGGTATCTAGACGTGAGGTGGTGCCAAACACTGAGGGGTGGACGGAAGGAAGAGCGTGGTGGGTAAGGTGGAGAAGATGGTGATTGTGTTACCCTGCAAGCCAGTGGCTTATATGGTTCTTCTGGTTCCTGGTCCAGAGTCTTGTCATTCCATCATTAGGCCTTCCTTGGCAGCACTCAGGACAAACATTCCTTTGAGGCTTGTGGTTTATGTTTATTGAAAGTCCTTTGTATTACATCTCATCATCTCCACAGTCTCTCCGTTTTGAAAGAAAGAAGGCGTGTCCCAGTTAAGTGATTGATTTAAAGCTGTATAAAGGTCAACTAGGCCCTTGATACTAAGTAAATTAGGGCAGTTTTATGAAGGCTTTTTCCTCTCTCTCTTCCACTTCCACCCCCCCCCCCCCAGTGGGTTTCGTTCCAGATTTAGAGCATTTAATTAGGACATAGTTAATGTAGTCTATCGTTGTGGGGAGAATGGGGAGCAGATCTTTTTTCAGTGAAAGACAGATGCCAAAGGTACCCTTGACAAAATTTGAAATCAAAATTTATAAATTGAATTGGATTTTATGTGGCCCAAGGCATCTGCCTCTTCAGTGTTGTGACTGTTTTTGAAAAGTGTTCAAGTAAATCACTTTGCCCAGTTTCCCTGCTTTGTAAGCACAGGTGTTTGTGCATTGGCTTGTCTTTATCATTGGCATCATGCTGCAAGGTCAGTCATTGGGATGAAACAACTTCTTGAGATGCTAGTGCTCATGATACAGGAGATTGGATTAGAATCCTTAGAGAAGCTCCATTCCCAACCTACTTACTCATGGCTTTCACACAGTAGAATATCCGTGGCAATGGAAGTCAATGGAAGTACCCCAGATTGGTGAACACATCTGCACAATGTAGCAACTCATGGGAAAGGATTTTGTTGTTGTTGTTGTTGTTGTTGTTGTTGTTGTTGTTGTTGTTTTGAGAGAGAGAAGGAGCCAGTGACCTAGGAGCAGAGAGAGTGAGACTCCCAGGAGGAGCAGAGGGAGAGAGAGAGAGAAGTGGGGCTCACCTGATGTGGGGCTTGTGCTTACCTGATGTGGAACTTGAACTCATGAACCGTGAGATCATGACCTGAGCCAAAGTCAGATGCTTGATGACTGAGCCACTGACGCACCCTGGGAAAGGGTTTTATAATGTCTAATTCTTGGGGAAGAGAGGACTGATGGGAAACGATTTTATTCAGTATTTTTGTCATTCAAGACCAACCAACCCCTGTCCCTGTCTCTTGGATCCCATTCTGTCTGCGGGCTGCTTTGGCTGAGGCCCTAGAGATTATTCCTGCCTCCTTCATCTGCAGGTTCTCTTTGTTACACATTCGTGTGTGCATCCTCTATTTTTTCAACAGAGACCTTGAAGGACCTCAGCAATAGCCCCTCTGCTAGGCAGTAGAAATACAGTGCGGAACAACCCTTCACATTGTTGACACAAGTCTTTGGAGGAGCTGGACAATGAAAAAAGAAATGTACATATTATGATCAAAGTCCTGAAGGAAAAACCAGAACAAAGCAGGGCATATTGCTGTGATTTGTCATTCCTTCTCCAGTTTGACGTCGCTGACCTTTCTCCCCTAACCTCTCTTCCCATGGCTTCTGTGACAACATACTCTTGCTAGTTTGCTCCTTTTTCTGTTTTCCGTGTAAGGGACAGACTTGAATGCTTTTTAACCCTTGGTGACTGCTTCTGTCTCTTCCTCCCTCACTTTCTTTGATCTGTCTCACAGTGCAATTTTTTGTCTCTGCTACTGCCAGTGTCCCAGCCTGGAACTTTTTACTGCCTCTTTGACAGCTCCCCCTGGGTGGCCCAGAGGTGCCACAGACTGAGCGTTCAAAGTGAAGTTGTGCTCCAAACCAGCTTCTCAGTCAGCCACACCACTGTTGACCCAAGTGCCAAAGACAGGAGCTTGAGAGTCCTCCTGAGTTCCCCACTCTTCCCCCACTGACCCCCCATCCCAGAGCTGGAAAGGAACTGAGGCCTGCCCATTCTGCCTCCTCCTTTAAGCCCTCACTTCCTTCTGTCCATTCCCGTTGTCGCCACCCTAAGTCGGGGCGACCACCATCTGTTTCCTGGATTACTGCAATAATCTGCACACTAGGTTTTCTGTTTCTAATCTTGCATGTTTCGAATCCATTCTGGAGAAGAATGATTCCAAGAAGAATCCATTCTTGGAAGCTGAGTCATCTTTACAATATGCCTAAATCCCTCCAGGGCAGCCCATGATTCTTCACATGGAGTTCACACTGCTCAAGTGTATTTCACAGGGCCTTTGGGGACCCAGCTGCTCATGTCTCTGGCTTCATCCCCTGCCAGTTTTACTGTTTATTTCCTGTACACTTGCTGTAAGGTAGGCCCTGTGTGAGGTACCAACTTTGCGTTCCCTCTTAAAGGAAAAACCCAGACATTCTGAATGGAACTAGAAGGCCTCAGTGCCCTGTCTCCTATGGCCTCTTTCACCTCATCTCAAACCTCAGACGTCTTCACTGACTTGGTTTCAGTCACATTGACCTTTCAGTTCTTAGGAAATATCACATCACCACCCACTGAGGCCCTTTGCTGGAATGTCCCATCCCTCCCACCAGATGCCCACACAGCTCATGAACTTCTGTTACCCATAAGATCTCAGCTCAGTCAAATCAGCACTTCTTAGGGAGGCCTTTCAGGCCAGCCCAGAACTGGCCAAGTTCTCTTAAACTGGCCTCCTAGCTTCCCGGGCTTCTTGGTTGCACTGGTCAGTTATGAACTAGCAGTGATTTATGACTGATGTCTGACTTTTCCCACTGCCATGAAAGCTTGATGATCGTCTCTGGTTATCTGTTATTTTTTTCACTTGCCTGAATTATAATTGTTCAATAAATTATGTGTGTGTGGGGGGGGCTCCATAAATATTGGTGGTGGTGTTGGCTATTCTTCCTTTGTCCTAGCAGTTAGGTGGTAGACAGTTCATGATAAGTTCATGATGATGGCCACGTGTGTGGTGAGTTCTGAGTACGTACCTTGGTGTGGTGAGGGGGTTTGTCTTCCTTCCCCAGTCTCCCACCTCTCTGCAGCATGTAGACTTGGAATTACAAACATGTGGACTTTAGAAATTATGTAGTCCAATCATTTCCAACCTGTTCTAAACATGAGGGTCTTTTTTTTTTTTTAATCCTGTGACATAAATTATGAAGGTTTAAATGGGAGTGGTTATATTTTTACTGTCAGTTCATTGGGGAAAAATGAGTAGTTATGGAAAGCTACAGTGGATTTAGTTAACCATGGAAATTGCATTGAATTTTTTTGTAATAACATCTACATGTATTTGAAAAATACTGGTGTGTATGCATTAGAGCAAGTGCTTGGTGGGCATATGGATTTATAGTACCAATAACTCCATGCTTCTGTGCTCTCTCAGGAACTAGCCATTTAGTCTGGCTCTTTATTTTACATTTGCATGAGATTTAGAACTGGTTACCTGGGAGCTTATGTTTCTCTGTATATATGTTTTATTTGAGCAGTGTAGTGTTTTTAAAAATTTAGAGCAAACATTTAAAAGCTGGGAGATTTTTCACAAAATCAGATTTTCAACTTGAAAAATTAGAGGGACTGGGCCTTATTTACCATATGGCCATAATCACCTGGTACTGACCAGTAAGTGACTCCTTTAGAAGTGCCACACTTCTGGGGCTCCTGGGTGGCTCAGTCGGTTGAGCGTCCAACTTTGGCTCAGGTCATGATCTCACGGTTTGTGAGTTTGAGCCCCATGTTGGGCTCTGTACTGACAGCTCAGAGCCTGGAGCCTGCTTCAGATTCTGTGTCTCCCTCTCTCTCTGCTTGCCTCTCTCTCTCTCTCTCTCTCTCAAAAACAAATAAACATTACTAAAAAAAAAAAAAAAGAATTAGAAGTGCCACTCTTCTGGGGCACCTGGGTGGCTTAGTCAGTTAAGCATCCGACTTTGGCTCCGGTCATGATCTCATGGTTCACAAGTTCGAGCCCCGTGTTGGGCTCTGTGCTGACAGCTCAGAGCCTAGAGCCTGCTTCAGATTCTGTGTTTCTGTCTCTCTCTGCCTCTCCCCTGCTCACACTCTGTCACTCTCTCTGTCAAAAATTAAAAAAAAAATTGAAAAACTTAAAAAAAAAAGAAAGAAGTGCCACATTTCCTTCTGTATGTCATGGTGCTCACCTATGTCTATGGCTATAGAGCAAGTTGCCCGTAAAATGGGACCTGGAAACCTGGTGACCCCTCCCCTAAAGGAAGGAGGCCTCCTGTCAGGTGTCTGCAGAAGCTTGTGAATAGGAAGGGCCCTGGGTCAGGAGTCAGGAAGCCTGGATCCTTGTCCCCTTGCTGTTACTGACTAGCTTGCTGACCTTGAACAAGATATGCAATCTGAGCCTCAGTTTTGTCGTCTGTTACCAATTTGAGAAACACCTCCTGGGCCCCGCAGTTTTGTTTGGTCTGGTAGTATAATGGGGCATGTTTGTTATTAAGTCCCCCATGTTCTCTTTCCTTGTCTCTGCCTCTGTCTCATGGAGGGATTTATCATCTATTATTGCACCTTGCTGTTCACTTCAGAAATATGAGAAGGGAGCTCTCGGTTCTCCCCTCTTTCTCTCTCCCATTTTTTTTACCCCTGGCCTGTCTGGAGCACTTCTCTTCCTTTTATCCCACGTCCTCTGCTCCTGCAGAGGGGTGGGGGTCCCAAAGCCATACCCAAGCTCCTGCAGTGACACCCAAGACACCTCAAAGTTGAACTCCAAATATCAAAGAATTGTGGTTGCATTATTGCCTATTGAGATACTCAGTAACTGGCCAACCGTGGTGCTGCTAATATTCTGAAATGCTAACAGGATACCAGGCTAGCATGGAGGATTTGGTTTTCAGTGACATCGTCCTTGTAGGCAAGATGTGTGGTTATGCATTAAATTTCACTCTTTGAAAGGAACAATCCAGTGCTTTTGTCCTTCTGGATCTGCAAGGGACAGTAGGCATCAATGCCACAAAAGAGGAAATAAACAGGAGTGTCAGTCTCTGGGATTACATGAAGCAGGGTGGTGTAGTGGAAAGAAAAGAATGGTGTTTTGGGGTCGGGCAAACCTGAGTCTGTTATGGGATAGCTGTGTGACGCTGGGCAAACTTTCTGAGCCTGTTTCTTTGTTAATAAAACAGGGATCAAAGAACATGTTTTATCTTTTAATTTTATGCAGGCCCACCTCAGAGATGTTGCAGGTTCAGGGCTAGACTACTGTAATAAAGTGAGTATCGTAATAAAGCAAGTTAAATGAATTATTTGGTTTTCCCAATGCATAGAAAATTCTGTTTATGCTATACTGAAGTCTAAGTGTGCAGTTAAGCAGTATGTCTAAAAAAAAAAAAAAAAAAACAATGCACATACCTCAGTTTAGAAATACCTCCTTGCTAAACAATGCCAACCCGCGTCTGAGCTTTCAGGGAGTGGAAGTGACAGATCACACGTCATCATAACAAATAGAGTAATACAGAAAAGGTTTGAAATACTGCAAGAATTGCCAAAATGTGACACAGAGACACGAAGTGAGCAGATGCTGTTGGAAACATGGTGCCCATAGACTTGCTTGGTACAGGGTGGCCCCAAACCTTCAATTTGTTTAAAAAAAAAAAAGGGTAATAGGTGCAAAGTGCAATAAAGGGAAGCACAGAAAACAGTGTGCCTGTACATGAAATTGCCCTTCTTGTCCTTTTTTTTTTTTTTTTTTTCTGAAAATCCTTTTTTTCCTCCTTGAAATAAGATTAGTGGGTCAGCCCGTGAACAGAGAACTAGCATAAAGTTGTCTCAATAAAAGTGTACTGTGATTCTTTGTGCAAACATTTTGGCTCAACATTCTCTTGGGAAGGTAGAATGGAGCTCCTAGTGATTTCTTTTTTTTTTTAAGCTTTGTAAATAAACAAAAGTAGATTTTCCAGGAAACTTAAAGAGATTTCTTCTGCCTTTAATGGTTTTCCAGATGTTTTGAAGAGGGTAGGATTGGCCAAACTGGATGCTTACTCCAGCCACTCTATAAACCCAGCTCACAGGGCCTTTGGGAGGGGAACAGAGCCCTCTCCTCCCACCCCTCCCACCCCCATTCCACAGTGATCGGCTGCCTGGATTAAAGTAAGTGAAATAAAGTTGAGGTTTAAAATTTGATATTTCTATCAATTTTTACCCCAAAGAGAGGGAGAGGGAGATAATTTAGGGGAGACCTGACCTGGAGATGACTGGGGTATATGCTCAGGTATGAGAGAATGTGGCATGCACACTCAAAAGTCTGCATAGGAGTTTAAGATTGCACTGATACTTTTAAGAATTTAGGGTGGCGCTAGAGGTTGGGCATCTGCTGGTGAAATGAAGGAGAAGGGCCCTGGACCAGATGTAAGAGTATTAAGAAGAGACTCCTCCTCCAGGTTTCTTGAGAAGTGGGGGCCATGCAGAGATGCCCTAGCAGGTACCCCATTCACCTACCCGTCACGCAGCCTCCAGGAATTGATGACTGGCTGGTTTTGTGGAGAGTGAACTTGGAGTTGATGATGAGTTGGACACCCAAAAGGATCCTGCAGAGACTGAAAAGGCCTTGGGAATGTTTCCTGAGGGGTCAAAGAGGAGATTTCTTATGAATGCTTGCTTTTGTTACTACTCTTAACTTTTTGTGTTGTGATTAGGTGAGAAAAAGCTGGAAGGGAAGTCTTTCCCTTGAGGGAGAACTGCCCTGTGAAACAGTTGTACCATTCCTCAAAATGCTAGCTCCTGTGACCCAAGTGGGAGATGGAGGGCCAGGTGCTGGGTGGGCAGGGGAAGATGGCTTCTTAAGGAATGGAGGGGTGGAGCCTCATCTCCGCTTTCAGGAATAGAAGCGGAAGCTCTAGTAACTTCTTCAGAAAAGAAATGTGACAACATTATGGGCCATGGACAACAAGTTTGTAAGGTTCTGGCAGCTTTTAAATGTTCTTGGGTTTGTTGCTTCTATTACCCATTGTCTCTCTGCTGTTATGAGAGGTAGAGATCTCCGAGATGAGAGATGTACTTATCTTCAGGGGGAGCCAGGTAGAGGGCTGCGCATAAAGCTGGGGAGACAAGGCTCTACTGGAAAACCGGTGGGGGACAGAAGAACCTGGGTTGGTCTCTGAGGAAGGGGCAGCCACTCCTGCCTCAACAAGGCTAAGAATTGCTAGGGATGCTTCCCAGTTGTTTCAAGAAGTGGAAGATTATCCTGTGATACCACAGGCATTTGAGACGTTGCTCTCTTGCTTACTGTGTTGTCTTCAGGAAGTCACTTACCCTCTCTAGCACTCCCTTTCCCATCTATAAATGGGGAAATTGGGTTGCCCGAGTCTATGATTTTAGGATTCTGTAAGTCATTGATACCGGAAACTTGCAACGAGTAGCTGTACTTTTGACATTTCTGGGATAGATGTGGAGATTTGCCAAGGTAGTTGGTTTGGGGGCAGGTATTTTTGCAGGGACTGTATGGAGAGCGGTTTCTGTTCTCATTTGGGGAAGTCATAGCGCCACATCACAATACTCACGGGGAAGCCCAGGTCCCCTCCTGTGGCTCCCTGAAGGGCGACTCCTTGCACTCCAGGGAAGTGTGGCCCCTGTCAGAGGTTGGTGAGCTGGCCCCTGTTGCTATTACTGGTACAGAAGCTCAGGGCTACAAGCTCAGTGGACCCTGGCTGCACCATGGAAGGCACCAAGAAGGCAGTTTATACTGAAGGTGACAGCCAAATATTTTTGTACAAATTAAAGTAGGTCACCAAATGCAGACTTCATCTTATCTTTTTAAAAGACTTCCTGCTCATTTGCAAAGGTTCCAAATAATACAGTTTCAGAGGTTCAGAGGTGTCTAATGCAATTTTTACCCCCCTCTCTGTACATAATTCTATGCCCATTGTGTAACGCTATTAGAAACATTAGGGTAATTAGAGAGCTACTCTCTGCTTTTCATTTGCTGTAATACTAACCCTCAGTCTGCCTACACTGGTCATATTAATAAGTAATGACTCAAAATTAAAAAGAATTCGGCAGACTCCTAAATTAAGATTTTTCTAAGCCTTTCTTCCTCGCAGTCACATGCTACTTACTGCATGCAGGTGGGGAAGGTGATACATGGGCATATGCTTTGGGTTAGGGGTTCAGAGACCCTGCTTCTAAGTCTTCGTTTGGAAAGCAGGGACACAGCTATCTGAACTCTCTGTCACTGGTGGGTGTGAGGAGCAGAGAGCCTGTTGGGTGTGAAAGCACTTTGGAAGCTGATGATGGATGGACAAATGCCAAGCAATCGGGGGTGATGACACAGTTCCTGAAGTGTGAGCAAAAAGAGAATGCCATTTTCCCATGTGCTTCTGGGCACCCTTAGACGTGTGTTTCGTGGAACAGAAATTTTACACTTAATATTTGGTCTGATAATTGTTATGCTTGTTGGACACATTAGCACGTACAAAGAACATTTTCCCCCAAACTCTCTTAGGGAAGTGGTTTTGTGTTTTTATATCCTACCAAGCAATTAAGGTGCCGATGGGTTAAGTAATATGCCTAAAATCAAATTAAACTGTTCAAAAATACTTTGCTAAACATTTGGCTTGTCTTCATAGCCTTTGGAGCTTTTCTTTTCTCATTTATCACATTTGACTCTGGGAAGGCTTCCACCACCTCTATAGCAATAATAACAGCTGGCATTTATTGAAGCTTGCCTATGCCAGCCCAGTGTACAGATGAGGAAAGCAAGGCACAGAGATGTTAGCTTGCCAAAGGTAACACAGCTCATGCGACAGCCCCATCTGAGCTATTTCTGTGCTACTAGGAATAAAAGCAGGCCTAAAAGCATTGACTGTATCCTAGGAGCCAGGTGCTATGTTAAGTAATGCCCATTCAGAACCTCGTTTGGTGGCACACTCCCTGTGAGGGAGGCCCTGGAAAATGTTCTGCAGGCGGGAAACTCCTATCATCCTTTCTGGTTTCACAGTCCACTTACAGCATCTCCATTTTGCTTTTCTCTTGCTGATCTGGAAACAATCCCTCTTATGATGCTTTCCTTACTCTCCTATAACACTGGTTTTGCTAATCAAGATGTTACACGTCAGCTGCCTGCAGCCTGAATTTAGCAGGTAGACCTATCATAGTTGACCCTGATTGTATTAAAAACAAATATGAAATTGAGTTAGGTGACAGCCTCTAAAAATTCAGGTGACTATAGTGGTGCCTGGGTGGCCTAGTCAGCTGAGCATCCGAACTTCGGCTTGGGTTATGGTCTTGCGGTCCGTGGGCTTGGGCCCCATGTTGGGCTCTGTGCTGACAGCTCAGAGCCTGGAGCCTGCTTTGGATTCTGTGTGTCCCTCTCTCTCTGCCCCTCCCCTGCTAATGCTGTGTCTTTTCTGTCTCTCAAAAATGAATTAACATTTAAAAATAAATAAATAAAAATTTAGGTGACTATAGAAAAAAAATCCACATTTGGGATTTCTTGTGAAAAACTGTGACAAGACAGGATTTGCTTATCCACCTACCAGCACCAAACCACTCCCTTTAGACTGAAAATGACCTTCATCCCCCACCCCCACCCCATCTTCTTTCTCCATCGCCTGCCTAACTATCAGACTGTGATACCTAGGAATGTATACCTTATGTAAGATAGAAAAATAAATACATTTGGGCATACAGAAGAAATTTAGGAAGTGTATGTTGAATTGAATTAAAGTTACTGGCTTAGAAATAGTCTTAGTTTGGTAATAGAATATTTGCTATTTGTGAGCTGACCATTTCTCATGATACTTTTTGGGCAGATGGGTACATTAGGCTTAATCTATTATTTAAGGAAAGAAAGGCTCTGTCCCTATGCTTGAAGGTCTATGACTCATCAAAAGTTAAAAGATATACTTAGACCTACTCTTGATAAAATTACTTTTATTGTCCTAGTCAGCATCTGGGAATATGAGAAAACAGTATTTTCTTTAAAACAAACCATAGATTTGATGAGTTAAATGAGGTAATGTATGTGAAAGCACTTTATATATTATTGGGTATTGAGCCAGTAAGTTATTGGAGATGTTTTGGGAGCATTATCACCTTATCATCATTTCAAGCTTATGACAGACATTTAAATCTTTGCTCTCCGCCACTTTGTACCTTACTCGATGAGGCACTTACCTCTCCTTTTCCATAGGTATATAAAAATGTGGCTAATGTTATTTCCCAGCACCTAGTACAGTGCCTGCTGTAGAAAAGGTGCTCATATTTATGCTGGCTAAGTGAATAAATAAATAAATAGACATGGGGGTTTTTGAGACCTTACTGAGCTAGTGCACATAAAACATCAAGCAGAGTGTCATATATTAGCTTGCAGTTTTTAGTTTAGACTGTTTTCTAAAACTTTCTCCTGGACACAGCCTGGGGGGTGATCTGTGTTCTTGGATGAAGGCAATGGAGAGTTGGCAGGTGTGCCGACAGGCAGGTGACAGAGGCCGCAGAGCCCCGGGCTGTGTGTGAGGTGCTGGATGGACAGAAGCAAACTCCTACAAGGGCCAGAGCTGGTCTGTTGCTCTCATCCCTGGCCTGTCTCATCCAGAGCATGCCACAGGCAGATGATTAGGCAGGGGCTAGGTGAGTTCAGACACATGGAATTCTGGACCTTGGGATTAAACTAATGGAAATAATATGTCAGATCTGGAAGGGCCCTTTGCAGTCATCAGGCTCATCACTTTCTCTATGTAAAGATGTGGAAAGAGCAAGGACACTGGAGTTGGAGAGGCCTTGGTCTTAATCTCCCTGGGTTGCCTTTTCCTATCTAACTGTTGGCATGAGTCTTAACTTCCTTGATTCTCATGGCAATTCATTGGCTGTTTTTGAGGCTTAAATTCAGTAAAAAGCATTCTTTTTTTAAATTAACCATTTTATGTTTTAACTGTTTTTTATTTATTTTTGAGAGAGAGAGAGAGAGAGAGTGGGGGAGATGCAGAGAAAGGGAGACAGAGGATCCGAAGTGGTCTCCACACTGACAGCAGAGAGCTTGATGCGGGACTTGAACTCATGAACTGCGAGATCATGACCTGAGCCAAAGTCGGACACTCAACCGACTGAGCACCCAGGTGCCCCAAGTATAAAACATTCTTAGCACGATACCTGACATGGACTTGGTACCAAAGAAAAATAGTGACCCTTATTGTCATGGAAAGGAAGTGGAAGTCTAGAGAGACAGGAATGGTTTGTGATAAGTGCTGGCTGTGGGGTGTCCACCTGGTGCTGGTATCTCCCAGTGTGGGTGTGTGGTGGGCAGGAGATAGATGTTTATTGCGGCCAAAACTGAGCTGCCTTTGTTGGAGAGTGAGCTAGTTTAGGAATATCACAGCGCAGGATCTACTTACTTATTTGAGATAAAAGGGTGCACCAAATTAATTGGAGCAGGAAGCTTCCAGAAGAACTTTAGGCAAGTTGGAAGAGATGATGTGTGTTTTGTATTCTAAATAGATCTCTGGTTTCGTCTGCTGAGTGGTGGTCTTGTTTTTTGAGATAAGCTGTGAAGAAAAATGATGAAAATTATCTCTAAAAATATAAGAACTTTGAGCATGTCACTGTCATTTTCCTCCTCTCAAGACAATCTTTGAATTTTTACTAATACTTTAAAATTGCCTTTCTGCTTTCTCTCCACTGCTCTGCCTGGATGTGATATTTAGGGACTTCTAAGAGGCATGTGCATCCTATATCAGTAACCACCTGCTACGGATGACACAAGGGTGGCCATTGTGACTTCATGACCTATCCTCACACTATATATCATTTTTGCTGAAATTCACGCGTTTCAAAGGTTTTTGCAAGATAGCACAATCACTTGGCTTCGTGGCTTTCAGAATTTATGAGTTTGTACCTGTGCGGTCAGGAAGAGGCATGGCATGCCAACTGTTAACTTTATAGATAAGGTTTTTTCTGTAATCATTGCTCACAAACCAGACCACGTCAGACGTTTTCAGTACCTGGAAAACCATCATGCAGGAGGCTCAGGTTTACTTTTTGTCATCCTGCGCCATCAGGCATTAAAAGCCAACTCTGCCACCCTCTAAAACCCTGGCTTTCTTTAAAGGACAAGTGCAAGCTTTTTGTTTCTCTGGTGTCTTGAATGTTCAAGGTTCATTCAAATCATGATCTATCCAAGTCTAGAGAGTTGAAAACATTAGGAAAAAAAATCTTCATTCTTTTATTTCTGATGGGAATTTCCCCTGACGACTGTGATCTGTGAAAATAAACTACACAACCATGAGATTCCTGCTTGTTTGCACATTACTTTGCCATTAACAAGTCACTTTTACATATTTGGGGGTATGTGGTATGAGGATATGAGGTTAGAGGTATGAGGATACGTCTCCTGTGACAAAGGCAGGAACATGCTTTGGTTACTTATTCCAAGGATGTGTTTTTCCAGAAGCACCAAACTATGTCAAGAAAAAGTTGCTCTTGTTTTTGTGTCCTCAGGGAATAAAGAAAAGTGAAAAGAATTGTTTTTCTGATGAGCTGTAGTTTCAGAAATTGCATTAGACATTTCTTATTTCTTAAAATCCACCTTTCACAGAAAAGACATTTCTGACGTCAAATTTTGGATTATTTGGGTTTCTTATTGACTGAGCAGCATTTTTATTATTTTCTCTTATTAAACTGAGGGCCAGCTCTCTAGATGTAGGTGTTTAGGATATGAAGTCTTTCCATAGGACTGGATTTAGTTTTAGGAATGGTAGAGTGTGGGTGTGAAAACTTTTACCGTAATGTTTTACTGTCATGTACATTTTGCAAATAATCCACGGAACACTTTTCAAGTTTTGGTCCTTTGGGTATATAGGGTTTTTTTTGTTCCTCTATTCCTTTTGGAGGGGTAACAGTTTGGCTTGGGCTTGCGCCTCCCTGGAACAAGCCTCTAGAAACTGTTTTTAGCCATGTTTCTTTGTCATCCTGTGATATACTGGATGGCTTGGGCAGGCAGGGCCTGGCCTGGGCAGGTGTCTTATAGTTTCCCTACAGGCTGCAGTCTCACGGAAGTTTCTGGGACTAGGCACAAAGAGATATTTATTCGTTTTTTTGGTTTTTATTACTTTTTTAAGTTTATTTATTTAGAGATGGAGGGCATGCACACGGGGGTGGGGAGGGTCAGAAAGAGCAGGGAGAGAGAATCCCAAGCAGGCTCCGCCCTGTCAGCACAGAGCCCGACACAGGACTTGATCCTACGAACCGTGAGATCATGACCTGAGCTGAAATCAAGAGTCTGATGCATAACTGACTGAGGCACCCAGGCGTCCCAGTACAATGAGACTTAAAAAGAGTAACATACATCAACTAAAAATTAAGTATGAAGTGTGAAATTAGAGATTCAGAGCCAAGAAACATCTCAGAATAACCAATTCATTGAATTTTCTTCCCCAGGAAGCTTCAATAGTCTGCATTCCAGCCATTCCAAGCTACTCATTGGTTTCGGTTTTCACATGCCTCAGTGTCTTAGTTTGTATTTTTCCTTGTTCATGTATTATAAGCGTCAGTATTTTAAGGCCCAGCCTGAAAACCATCTTAAAGGAGACCTCCTTAATCCTTTTGTCAGTATTCTGCCTGCTCTGAATGGAGTGTGTGTGTGTGTGTGTGTGTGTGTGTTGAGCAGATAAATAAATTCTGTTTTAATTTTTCTCCTGGTGATTTTTCCACTGGACTATACAGTCCAGTCTGTGGAAGGTAGGACTGTGTGGGGGTGTTTTCCTTCTACCCACTGGTGGCTGCTCCCTGTGGCCCTGTGTGAATGGTAAGAGAGGGGCATGGTCCAAGCTGTTCCTCTAGACTTTGGATAGCTTGGAGCTAGAGTTCCCAAGGTAGAGAGGGCATAGTACCATTTCCTTTATATCACTCCTCGCTGAGAGAAGTGAGAATTAACACTTTAGGAAACATTTTTTTGCAAAGAGGGGAGGGATTTAGAGGCTATAATTAGATTTCAAAAGACAATGAGTGGAGACAAAGCATTTTAAGTGAAGTGATTCATATAAACTGCTTAGTGCTTGCTTAGCACTTAGCAAGCTCTCAAGAAATGGGAACTGTATGATCATATGGTAATGGCTTAATCACATATCATACTGGCTAAAGGAGGGAATCCTCAATTATAATCCCTGCCCTCTGGGCATGTGTAGTCTAATGGATAACAGAACAGTCTCTGAGGACAGAATACTTTGGTCACGTCCACCTGATGACCATAAGACATTAGAGGAACTAATTGTATTTTATGGACATGATATTTTATGAGTAGAAATTCTTTTTTTTTTGGTTCTTTTTTTTTTCAATATATGAAATTTATTGTCAAATTGGTTTCCATACAACACCCAGTGCTCATCCCAAAAGGTGCCCTCCTCAGTACCCATTACCCACCCTCTTTTTTTGGTTCTTTAAAGATATGATGATTGTTTAGGAATGTTTGTGCTTAAATAGATTTTATTTCTTTTTCAAATGGAATTTACTAGAGTTTCCAAGATATTTTGCTCTTGTAACCTTCTTACATTTTGTTAATGATTCTCAAGTCTTGCCTTGGCTTCTGAACTTTGATATATAGACTTTTTTTTTTTTTTTCTTAGTAAAAAGTTTTTGTCCTGTCCACTGTTTTGGTGATCACCACTGAATGAATAATGATGCCTGCTGCTGGGGTGGTGCAAGGGGATCGGGAGACCTTTCTCCAGAACACAGCAGTGTGGGTGCCCTTCTAGTCTCCAGAGAAGCAATCTAAAGAAAGCTTAGCTGGCTTCTCCCCTTACAAATGCTTGCTTGCTTGCTTCCGTAAGCCCTCTATTGCCTTGCTATTCAGTGTATGACCCGTGGACCTGCTGCATCACCTGGGAGCTTGTTAGAAATGCAGTATTTCAGCCCCTGCCCCAGTCCTGCTGAACAGAACCCACATGTTAACAAGATCCCAAGGCAAGTTATATGCAGGTTCAAGGTCTAGAAGCACTGGCCGTTCTAGAACCACAGCAGCAGGCAAGGCAGGTCTCAGAACTGTTAACATTTGAAAAATATGCTGCTTTTTATTTCTGCTTCAAAGTAGAGATAAAATTGTGAAATGAAATTTGTTTTGGTTGGGCTGAACCTTCATTTAAGACTTGTTATCTTGGAGAACCTCCAATATATGTAAGTAGGGAGACTAGTATAATGACCCCCTATTTACCTGTCACCCAGCTTTAACAGCTCTAAACCCAAACTAATTTTATTTCTCAACCCAATCCTACCCTGCCCTGGAAAACAAATCACAGCCATATAATTTATCCCCAAACATTTCTTTTTCCCTTTTTAAAATTTGTGGTAAAATATACACAACATGAAACATACCATCTTGAGATTCTGAAGTGCACCCTTAAATGGTGTTAAGTACATTCACATTTTTGTGCAACCAAGCTCGAGAACTCTCTTCATCTGGCAAAACTGAAGGTCTATAAACATTAAACAGCATCTTTTTCCTTGTTAACATAACCGCAGTACTATCTCATGCCAAAAAAAGTTACATTAATTTCTTAACATCAAATACCCGATCAGTGTTCAGATACCAAATTAAGGCATTCAGCTCAACGTCTTCTCTCCGTGAAGCTGGTGGCCTTGTTTGTTCAGTGAAGAATCTAGAGGCAGGGTGACTGGAGGTTTTTCTCCTTTCCCACCCGGGAGCCTGGCAGGATTTTGCATGAAGGTTTTGTAATTTCCAATATTCTTCTATTTTCAGAAATCAAGAGTTTTACGGTAAAAAGAGCATGGACTTTTGATTAGAAGAACGAAGTCTGAGTCACTTATTGCTTCTTAGAATTGGGCAAAATAGTTACTCTTTTATCATTTCAGGCACAAGACTGCAATGAAAATCGAGTTAAATTGGAATACCATATAGCAATTAGAATGAATAAGCTAGAGCCCTATTTCCTGGGGGGCTAAATCTCAAAACCAGTTCAGAAGAGCAGGTTGCAGAATGATTTGTGCAGCCTGATACCATGTATTTAATGTTGGACAACAAACAATACTACAAATTGTTTATGATTATGCACGTGGTAAGAGTATGACAACATGCTTCAGAATGATAGCTGCACATTTTAGGATAACAGTCTCCTCTCTCAGTGACAGGAAAGTGTCATGGAATGACTGTTTCTGTAGTTTTTTATTACCCCAAATTCTGAAGGAAGTGTGGTGAAATGTCAAGATTTGCTACAGCTGCCTGATGGGTATTCACGGTGTTAGTTCTGTCATGTATGTTTGGACACGCTGCAGGAGAAAGACTTTTTAAAACCTGGTCAGTTTATGTGCAAATATTTTTCAGACTCAAGTTACTCAAAAAGGTTACTAGGTGTATTCTCTTGACACTTGCAGCTCATCCCAGAAATTTTATGCTGAAGAACAACAACAAAAAAATTGATATTGGGCACAAAAACTATGAAAGTGATTTAACTGGTGGCCCTCTTGGTAGCGTTAAAGGTGTAAAAAAACCAAAAAACCAAAAGAACCCCCAAAAACCAAAACCTAGGAAGAGCCACTTGTGAAGTGTATGGTGGTGTTCAACTTCCAAGCAGTCTTCTGTGCCCCATCCATTTTACCTGGGTGGATTCTGGTGAAGTACCAAAGAGTTTCAACAGTAGGCCAAAGCCTTTTTTTAATTTGATCGGAATGGATAGCTCGGTTGCTTCCCAGGAAGATTTGAGGTGGCAACGTAGGAGCTCTGCTGTGGCTGTGTGACCTTGAAAGCGTCTCCTGGTCACAGAGCCTGCACTTCGCCCTCACTTCCCTCTGTTGCTGTCCTGTCTCTGGATAGTACGGCTCGGCTCAGAGTCCTGGGAGACAGGTGACGGTTTCAAAGAGCACTGAGAAAGGGGCTCCTTGGGGGACTGTTGGGTTGAATCACCTTCTCCTTCCTCACATCCGGGTTTTCCTGTTGTGCAGATGGAGCCGACTGATTAGTGGTCTCATTAGGATAATCGTGCCTAGAGGGTATGATAAAGGGCACACATTTGATATTTATTCATGAGTGTGGAACGGAAACCATTCACCCTGGATGTTCTTTCCAGCAATGGGGAAGATTTGGGCTTTTCCACCAAAGTAAGTGTGCTGGGGGTGGGAAGCAGACATGTTAATTAAGCCCCGTTGTCAAGAATGATGGAATATGTCATGCCAACAGCTTAAATAATGTGTTATTTCTGCAGGTGGTCTAGCATCAAGATCCCTTAGTTGTGGATGTTTTATTGTTAGTAATTAAATCACGACTACAACTATAGTCACATCCAGTACCTGAAGACAGCCTGGAGGTCCGTTTCTAGTCTAATGTAACCCTTGCTACTGTGATTTTATTTCCCTCACAGAACCGATTTTTGTCCCCTTAATCATATTTATTGCTCTTATCTCAACTCTCAAATATCTCTAATCTTCCAGAAACATATATAATTATCTTTTAAGGGTCTGAATCGTGCCAGCTGTAGCAGAAGAATTGCTTCCTGGCTCTTGCATGACGCTAAATCATTTCGTATCAGGTCTTACCTATTAGAGTAGAAATGATACTCTGTCCATTTCTCTAAGTGATTCATGGATTTGTCCTCTCATTCAGGTATTCCTCAGGCATTTATGGAATGCCTCTCCTGTGTAGGGAGCTATGGCCAGTGCCTCGAAGGAGACAGAGTCATAGGAAGGGGGACACATACACATAGACACATTTGGCGAGAGAGTCTCAAAGTAACCTCAGAATTTCTGTTTGACTTTGGTCAGGACAGAACAATTGTTGGCTTTGAAACCTATCTGTGTACCTCTACTACCCTCCACCTCCTTGCACTGTGGCTGGTTCACTTTTTCTCAGTCGCAGATAGTTCATGGGGAGAGAGTGTTAGTGCAAACTTGCAGAATGACTTACTGTGTCTGAATGGTGGAGAAGTTAGGGGATGATTGGTTTAAAACATAAACAAGCAGCAGCTGTGGAAATGCAGTACAATTCCATGTTAACATCACTGCGTAAACACTGGACACTGCCTTCGAAAGGTAAGGGAATGTCTCGTTTGGTATATCAGATATATTCTGATATCAAGGACTTTGGGCCTAGCTTTTCATGTGTGTGAACCCGTGTGCCTATGAGTCAAAGTGGCTTTGACTCTTGGCTAGCTCCTTTGCTGTGACAAGATGTCTTCAGATGCCCAGAGACAACCATACAGACAGACCAAGCCTGAGAAATTACTAGAACAGACTTTTTTTTTTTTTTTTTTTTTTTTAAAGCAAATGGAACTTTCCTGTCTGTGTCTCCTGCCATGAGATGCCTCTAATGGAGAGTGGACATAGCTGGGTAGAGGTGAATTAACTCTTTCAAGTCAGGGAACTATTTAATAATCCTATGACTTTGTAGCTGGAACTGGCATTCAAGAGAGTGACTCTCCTAGTATTGACAGCGTCCCTGGTACTGAGATTTCAGGCTACTGACTCTCCCTGCTGAACGTTAACTAGAGATACAACTACTGTATAGTGTTTTAAGATAACTTCTAATGGATTGCTTCCTTTCCCCTCTTCTTTTAGAGAATGGTTGAGAATTTATATCCTTGACAGTAAATACTAAACCTACCTGTGAACTAAGCTAGAAGCAGTCTCTGTAATCCCCCACACTTTGGCATCTCTTTTTATCTATCCCTATACTGCTCTTTCTAACCTAAAAGATAAATGTTTATGTACATGTTTTACATCTATGTGAGGCTAGAAACTAGATCTTTTCTCTTGTATTTCTTTTGTCAGTGTATAACTTTTTTAAAGTTATAAACATGACTCTCATATAAATGTAAAATGAGTACATGTCAGTAGTATTGAACTCATGAATGAGGGAGCCAATTGGATGACAAAGCTGGTTCAGAGAGCATTTGAGGAACTGTGTAGTTATAGGCACTGACATATATTGAAATTAGATTGTTGGGTTAGATATGAAACTGGTTAATGCCCTCCAGGGCAATAAAACAACATTTGGGGCTCTCATTTCTACCAATCAGAAATCATATGGCTCTGTAATGGAGAAAAAAAATCTATAAGTTAGCATGTAACTTCACAAAGTCTGAACCCATTTCAATGGTAATAAGCAAATCAAACGCAGGTACATCTGCTAGAGAATAAAATAATCCTTATGCGTGCCTGTTGGGTAATATTCTAGTGTGGCGTCAAAAGTGCATACTGCCTTCCTTTTGCCTTATTTCCAAGAATTGCATATTGTTTTCTGACATCCTCACTGTTGTTAGTGTGCATTCCTTCATTTCTTTGTTTTGTTTAATAATTACTGAATGTCGGTTTTGTGCCGAGTAGTAGGTAGGCACTTAGAGGTACATAACTGAATGAGTCAGATGAGTCAGATGGTCCTTGCTTTCATGGAGCTCAGAGACTATTCTGTTAATATCCTAAAAGGGAGGCAGGGAGTTCTTTTCAGGAATCAGTTTTATTGTGGAGAAGCAATGGCAATCTTTTTTTTTTTTTTTTTTTTTTTTTTTTGGCTCACAGTCCCTTTTGGGTCTCTGTGCTTATAAGGCTAGGATAAAATGCAAATGTCACAAAGGAGGACAACCAGAGCCAGTACTTTTTGGGACAAGAGCAGATCAATATCCATGCCACTTCTTTTTGTTCTTGTGACATTTATATCTTTCTAGTGATAACGTTTCACAGCATCAAGATTGTGCCGTCTGACATGAAGAGCTCCCAATGGCCTGTCCCGCCAGGTCTCTCCAGAGACCCCCTCTGTTTGTCTCCACAGGTATAGATGTGCTTATTCCTGGTTAGACCAGTTTGTGCGGACCTGCCAGAGAGGCTGCTTGGTAACTGACAGCGCAAATTTCATGGCTGTCAGTACAATTTTCTTACAGCAAATATATATACATTTATTTAGGGTATTTGGAGGGTTTGCCAATTTAATTTAATTCGTCCTTCCAAAAAAATAATGTGTGTGTGTGGGGAGGGGACATTGCTGACATTTGTCTCAGAGCTGTAAAACAGGGACCCGCAAGGAGCCTTACAGATGCTCTGGCTGCCCCTTTCCCAGCTAACACTGGGAAACTCAGCACAGAGAAGCCAGATATTAATTGTGCTCTTGTGATGAGTCGCTACTAGACCTGAAGCTTTTGTTTAGTTTTTGGTTCCTTCTTCTATAATGGTGGTTCTCACCTGGATTTATTGGTGGCATATAGGAGTCCTCCAGGGAGGATGCTTTTCTTTTGTGTTTGCACCTGTGTATCTGTTTACAAAGATAGATGTGCTAGATGCTTGTTCAAGAAAATTTAATACTTAAAGGCATTAAGAAGAAAGCAAAAAAAAAAAATCCTCTGAAATCCTGGCCTTCAGAGATAATTTTACTGAAGATTTTTGGGCACATCCTTCCAGACAATCCTCTCCTTAAGTATTTACATCTATATCTATAGTTGCACTTCGATGATGTGTATGTCTCTTTATAATTTTCAGCAAATGCGAAGAGGATCATTTTCTTGCAATGGATTCTTCTTTAACTTGAAAAACAATACTCAACTTATTTTAAGTACAAATGGAAAGATTTTCCTTTTGGGTTGTATTTTACTCATATTACTGTATCTCCAGTGATATAACTTAAATTTTTAATGTTCTTACTTAATCATAAACATAAGGACAGGTCACGTCTTCAGAAGCAGTGGTTGTGCTAGCTGTAGAGATGCACCATTTGGCTTCCCTTTGAGGGAAGGGCTTGCTGACAGTTGTGGGGAGGGCAGTCTGCAGACAGCCTTGTACTAGCTGTCAGCTCCATGAGGGTCCCCCTTGGCTGTGTCTGCACAGAGTTATTCGCCCTAGGCCATGCCCTTCCTGGGGCATCTGCATCTGGTGACATCTGATGACATGTGACAGTATGGAACATGAAGGCTCCCTGGATACCAGAATGTCCTGCTGATAAGCTGAGGCTGTCAGATTGCTGTGGTGTTCCAGCTCTTCCTCTGCCCAATCTGCTTCCTCTTCCTCCCGTTACAAGGGTTAAGCCTTAAGAAACATCTTGAACTCCAGACTGTCACAGTGGATTTTGTTGTTGTTTACGAAATGGCTCCATAGCCATTGGTGCAGCGCGAGCTTCTACTTGAGTTGCTCCTGTGATGGCATCCTGGGAGCCGGTGGAGTCCTAGGGGGTTCAGGAGATCCTAACCCATCCCTCTTCTCCAAGAGAGCTCGCAGTCTCCTCTGCCCCTCATCAGAGGGTTTGAAGGGGTTTGGCTGTGGGCAGGTGTTAAAGCTGACTCTCTGTGGTTTTCAGGGAAAGTTTAAAAGACTTTGTTACTGATGGTATTCTCTACAATAAAATCTATTTTGATTTTTCCTGATATTAATCAGTTAAAGTTTTATCTGGTTTGGGAGACATTTCTCTGGAACCATTGAAAGCTCCTCCCTAAGAGTTAAGATCTTATTTTACTTTCTTTCTTTCTTTCTTTCTTTCTTTCTTTCTTTCTTTCTTTCTTTCTTTCTTTCTTTCTTTCTTGCTTGCTTGCTTGTCTGCCTACCTGCCTCTAATAGATACCCCTTTCCCTGACCCTGTCCACTTCCAACCTGATGCAGGATGGGTGGTGTCCTCTCTGGACGGTCCGTATTTGTACAACCTCTCCAGCCACTCTTTTATTCCAGCAGAAATTATAATCTCACTGATTGGCTGGGAAGAAATATGGTGATGGAAGGTGAAGGAAGCAGAGAGTGCCTTTTGGAGGCCTAAGGGTTTTTTTTCCAGTCACTACATGTGCTCAAATGCAACGTTGCTTTTGTTAGTACTGAGAGCACCGATGGACCCTGCCTCTGTCTTCTCAAGGTCCCTGTGGAGTCCTTCATTTCATGGCTGTTTGTGCTGGTGGAATCAGGCTTGAGGACAGCCATGTGTGCTCTGCAGCCCCTTGACATCTCCCCTCTCTGAGTGAGTCATTGTGGATCTCCCCCCTCATCCCCAACACTGAGTGTATTTTGCCTTTAAGCCCCTCTAGCCTTAGCCAGCAGATGCTGTGTGCATTCCAGCATCTGTGTGGGTTTTAGGGAAATAAGGAAGGCCTGCAGAAGGTGGCCATTGCTTCTTTAGCACATCTTTCTGTCCTTTTCCTGGGGTGGGGGTGGAGCACAGTGATCCTGCCCTTCAGCACCAGGTGCCCCCCATGTGATCAGCGTATATGCTAGCTGGGACTGTAGAGCCCAGTTGGGATTCTCACAGTAAGGTCTGCAAGTCATAGTTCATTTAAATGCAGAAATTCAAAAGCTGCCCTTGACTTAATGGATGCTTTTGAAAGCTTTTATAAAAAAAAAAAAAAAAAGTTTTTTATGAAAGGGCAAACTAGACCAGAAGATGCTGCTGAATAAATCTTTATTCTATAGAAGGTAATAAGCAAAGCCCTGATATCAAAGAAGTTAAGCTTTTTATTTCTTGTCCAATTTTCTCTGTTGGGGGAAAAGGTCTATAAAGTCACCCATCTGTGTCCACCTTTTTAATAACTTAGTCATGCTGTTGAATTTGCCTGGGGGAAGAGAACTCAGAAGTATGTAATACACCAGGAGTCAAAAAGCCATTCGAAGTCCTTTAATTCACTCCTCAATTTTGGATGTTGGGAGGTGGGAAGAAGGGGAGGGACTGTTCGAAGGGACTTTTGTTAGGGATGGTGCCTCCCTATCCCATGTCTTCTCCCTACCCTCAGGCTCTCTCTACCAGTGATTTTTTCCTTTTTCAACAATAGGTTTGTGTGAGAGGAAGGTTATGATTTACTGGGGAACCCCAAATTCCCAGCAACTGGTATCTTCGGCCTTTCCAAGTTTTGACAATAAAATACTAATCTGAATTTAGACATGGAAACTTCTGGAGAGAAAGATGTGCAAAACATGTGTCTGTCTAGAATACTTGCATGTGAGCTTACCGGACCCCCAAGCCCCCCCATCTGAGTAGCCTGGTATCACTCACTTTTTACCTATTCTTGTTAATAAAGATGTGTTGGTTAGGAGTTTGAACTAGATTCCTGGAGCAAACATTTGAGTACAGATAAATGTTTTATATATGCATATATATATATATATATATATATATATATATGTGTGTGTGTGTGTGTGTGTGTGTGTGTATGTATATGTTATAACATTTTGATGCATATATATACATACACACAGCATGTAACTACAGATAAACAATGCATGGTTGAGGAATTGCAGATGAATAGCATAGAACATGGGAAGATATCTGTATGAAGCCTTGTGGGAGGTCAGCAAGATTAACCCTACCTTTAGTGTCACTGACACCGGTGGCCAGGGATGCTTCATGGATGAGTTTATATTTGAGATGGGCAGAGCTTGGAGTAGTGAAGAATAGAGTGAAGAGGTATCCTATGTTCTCACTCATGTAGAATGTGAGAAACTTAACAGAAGACCATGGGGGAAGGGAAAGGGAAAAAATAGTTACAGAGAGGGAAGGAGCCAAACTATAAGAGACTCTTAAATACAGAGAACAAACTGAGAGTTGATGGGGGGGTGGGGGAGGGGAAAATGAATGATGGGCATTGAGGAGGGCACTTGTTGGGATAGGCACTGGGTGTTGTACGTAAGTGATGAATCATGGGAATCTACTCCCGAAGCCAAGAGCACACTGTATTCACCGTATGTCAGCTAATTTGGCAATAAATTATATTTAAAAAAATAATTTGGTCAGAGTGAATAAATCCACTTTTTTATTAAAAAAAAAAAAGAATGGTGTGAACAAAGTTTCAGATATTGGGAAAGTACTTACATGACTTGTCTGGTGGAGGTAAGCAGTTTGAAATGGTCCTGAATACTCAGGATGATTGTCCAAGTTTTTTTCTTTTTTTCAATTATGACATAGATAGTTACTAGTGCTCCTTTAAAGATGAGCTTGGAATCATCTAGAATGATTTGAAGGTAATACAGTTTAAGTGCAAAATAATAGATATGGTAATCTCTGGAATTCATTCCATCTCCTTAGGTGGAAAACTAAGAAAATAAAAGCATGTGGCTAAGCTCTTTGTGGAATCCTCGGGATCCTAACTAACACACATCTTTGCAGTACAGGGTGTTGGACTTGCTTAAAAACTGATGGCTTTTCATCACTCCCTCCTTCCTTCTCTCCTCCCTCTTTCTCTTTCTTGTATTCATCCATAAATGTAAATGAATTACTGTGGGCCAGACAATGTTCTAGATCCAGGAAATAAATGATGAGCAAGCCACTGTTCTTAGGTTTCCCTCAGAAAACAGACTGTTACAATAGTAAGCATCAGGTGCTATGAGAATACACACAGAAAGAGCACCTAACCAGGTTTTGTGCCCTAGGGGAGTTTCTGGAGACAGCTGGAGCCTGAAGGGCCAGTAGGAAGAAGCCAGACCAAGAAGGAAGAAAGAAGGAAAAAGGAAGAGCATTTTAACCAGAGGGCAAATTACTCAAAGGCCACTGAGCCCAAGGAAAAAACATGACCCTCAGAGGAGCCACAAGTAGCTTAGTGTGGCTGACAGGTGGAGTGAATGGAGGAAATGGTGAGAAGCCAGGGTGCAGAGTAAACAGAGGCTAGGTAATAAAGAGCCTTGTGCACTAACCTCACTTATTGTAGGGCATTGTCAACATAAGGCAATTGCTATTGATGGGCTTTAAGCAGGGAAATGAAACACACTTCCCTTCAGGAAGACCACCATGACACAATGTTGGGAATAGATCGGATAGACCAAATGAAGGCAGACCAGTTAGGAGTGCGTTGCAATAGTCCGGGAAGGAGATGATGGGAGCCTGAACTGGAATAGGAGCAGCAGTTATGGAGAAAACTGGGCATGTTCCAGAAATAATTGCAAGATAGTTATTCAGATGAGTGTTGTCGATGTGGGTGGTAAAGAAGCAGCAGAAATCTAAGGCAATGGCTAGGTTGCTATCTTGGGCACAAGAACCTATTGTGGAGCCATTCACAGAAGAGTACAGAAAGCAAAGGGGAACACGTTTCAGGGTGAAATAGCTTTTCACTGGTCATGTTGAGTTGGCAGACCCTGAAAAACATTCAAGAAATGATATTGAGATGGCACCTTTACTATTGGGTGGCCTAGCCCTGGAGGTAGTGAGTGCAGAATGTTAAAACCATAATGTTAACAGGTGAGGAAAGTAGAGTCCAGAGAGGTGGAGAAACTTGCTTAGGATCACACTACTGCTTACCGGTAATCCAGGTCTAGTATCTAAGTCTCCAGCATATCTCTAGGCATGTTTCCACCTCTGTTGTTGGTTTAGTAGCCTCTGGAAAACATGTAGAGATACATTCACGAGAAGAACTGCTGATAGTAAAAATGGGGGCCGTAAATCCACGTGGGGACTATGCCCCATTTACATCTCATTTGATTCCATCTGCCCAGTCTTCACAAATATTTGTTAGGCAAGTGGTTGCTTAACACAGTGGAAAGTCTTAATTACTCTTTAATAGCTATATACAGAGGGGAAGTCAGCCTTAATGTTTAATCATTTTGTTGTCTCTTGAACAAGTTTATTTTGGTATTCCATTTGTGTACTCATAAAACATATAAATGCATATTTGTTACACTTCCTTTTCCATTCCAGATTTCAGTGACACAAAAATATTTTCTTTTCGAAGTATTATTGCTGCATAAACACAGCAAATTTAATGAAAAATTAAAAATTAAAAATCCACCCACAGTCTTTTCATAATAACAACAACGAAATTCAAGCTTTATGTTCTTAATGATCTGAACATCCATATGGTAATTCTAATTTACATTCATTTTTTTAACTTTTTTCTTCTGCCAAATATTTTACCTTATTGTTTATTTGTTCATCCATCCATCCATCTATCCATCCATCCATCCATCCATCCATTCCTCCATCCATTTGGCAAACAATCTAAGTGTCTTCTAGACTAGATGCATGGTATTAGAGGTTATAGCAGTGTCCATCCTCACCAACATTTGGCTAACGTGACATATAGGGGAATGGTTGGGTGGGTAACATATTAACAGATAACAAATAAGACTTAATAGGAAAAATATGCAATGGATTTAATAAACATAGTGCATCATGTTTTCATGTTGTAGATGTAATATAACTACTTTCTTGTTTTTGTTTTTGTTTTTGTTTTTTACCATTGTATCAGTCAGTGTCTCAGGAGGAAATTGGAAGCACACCCAAATTAGGGTGGGTTTCATATAGGGACATTTACACCAGGATGGTGTGGTTCCCCAGTGCTAGCAACTATAAAACACCTATTCACCTAAAAGGGTCAGAGGAGGAGACATTTTAAAGGTACCTTCAAGTGTGTTAGCTAGGTGTTGTGCTCAGTGCTGAAGAGAAGGGAGGTAATGTACTGGGCAGGGGGTGGCAGGGGGAGGGTGGTGTTCTGCCTCACAGATCAGGACAGCGGGTCCAAGTGGCAGAGGTGGGGTCACAGGGAAGAGGCACGAAGAAGGCCATGTGGATTCTCTAGCTATGAAATTGGCTGAATGGAGGAGATGGGAAGACTGGGTTAAAGTTCGTTTTTTTTCAGACAGAGCTTTTCAGTTTGGGGCAGTGGTTGGGTTATATAGTCGGGGAGAGGAATGAGCAGGGAGGCCTCCTGAGACTGGTTACTTAAGGCCCTGGAAGCCTCTTCCCTCTCATCCTGGCATCGTACAGATATCAGCACTCTTTAGTGTGCTGTGACGGGATGAATTTGGGAAGTATCCAGGGACCGTCTTCTGGGTGTCAAGTACTGTCATTCTAGAAATTCTCCCTGTACTGTCCAAAGCTATACACTTGAGTACCGTAACATTAGTCAACTCTAATGTGATCGTACCAGTAGTAATTGTGAGTACAGTGGCCTTTCCATTGCTAACGTTCAGGGAGACAGATGGAGCTGGGGGAAGGGTGTCCTTCTGAAGAGGGGAGGGATTGAAGCACATAAGCACTTCCCCTGCTGGTGGATGTATAGGACAAGGGGTAGGGGGGCATGCTCACTAGGTTTGTGTGTCTTCTAAAGCTGTGAATTTCATGTTGGGTGCTTTGCTGAGCATTACCAACGTGGGGAACTGTTGGCTTTAGGGAGCTAATGAACCACTTATGCTGAGCCTCATAATTGAAAAGAGAATAGAGGGCCGGATTCAGTGGCATCTTTAATGACTGTAACTGTGTGTGTGTGTGTGTGTCTGTGTGTGTGTGTGTGTCTTTGAATGAAACCTTGGCTGTGGGTTCTATTTTCAAAGACATAGTGTCAGGTCTTTACTGCTATCAAGTTATTGATTTTTCCATTGCTTTGTTCTATTTTGCTCTCCTGATGGAGGCAGAGAGGTTTGTCCAGAGATGAGCCCAGAGAAAACCTGAAAACTGGTTCTGCTTCTTAATTTCAGCCATCCCCTTACCCATGATTCTTTCTCAGTATGGAAATGTTCAGCCATAAAGTCATAGTTTTGCCCCTTGTCATCCCGAGGCGCCCCCCCCCCCCCCCCCCCCGCCCGCCCAGGATAATGCCGAAGGCCAACAATGACATTCCCTTTACCTTAGGAAACCTTTTGGTTTGTTTGTATCTCTTTACCTTGCAGTGTAAACTACTTCAAGTCCTTTTTGGAGCTTTACTCATTTACTAATTAATAAATGAGTAAATTTTTTCCTTTATCTAAATCTAAACAGTCAAGAAGCTAGGCAAGAATTATTTCCATACCTCAGTTTTATGAGAGACAAACCTAGATAATGCTTATTAAAAAAAAAGTGAAATGTTTAGGAAATGTTACAAGATTCAGTCAGCCCTGCCTTAATCTATCACAGAGTTTGATCATTTTTCTTTATACCTCAGCATCCTATAATATCTCTGTTTAGGACCCACAGGTATTTCTAGTTATTGAAACTAGAGAGTCTGCTTAATTGCTTTCCCCACAAACTTTTGTCCCCCTTCTGTCACTCCTGCTTGAGGCTTTCCCATGGCTCCTATTAGCATCAGATCCAGTCATCCTTGTTAACCTGTCTGTAAGGACCACCTTACAGCATTCTGCCCACCTCCTGAGCCTCGTCTTTTTCTGTGTCCTATTTGCTCTTTCTACTCTGGATTCCTTTGAGATCCTTCAGCCTGATTCACTTCACTCTGGACTGCAGATCTGACCTCTCCCCCTCCCTATTCTTCAAGTCTTTCCCCAAGTGCATGGATGAGGCTAGGTTTTTCCATTCTCCTCCCCTGTGTACCTGTCCTTACTAATACTTATAAAATGTCAGTCCTTCTCCAAAGGAGATAGTCCTCAAGAGGACAGATTCTGCATTGTTCTTGTTTCCTACCATCTTCCCAGCATCCTGCTCAGTGCCTGGCAAACAGTGCATGCTCAAGAAAGGTTTGTTGAAAAAAGTGAAATGTGTCCTTTACAATAGCCGAGTCCTTTTGACATGAGTGATCCATATTTGGTAGGTACTATCAACCTGTAGATAATGATCATTTTTAACATGTTAGTATCTTTCCTTTTCCAATATGTTTGGATACCTGATACCTTCAATCTGCAAATGTTGGCAACTTTTCATGCTAGGTGATAGTTGGCACAAGGGGGCGGGGTAGATGCAAGGTGGGTTGTGTGTGGAAGTGACTGGCTTAGCCCCTGGCTTCATGAACATTCTCATGGTCCATGTGAGGTGAAGCTTTGCAGTATGGAACTTTTACTTGCATCATCTCCATCCATGACCTTATAATAACCTCTCAACTTGGCAGAGCAAATGTGTTTGTTGCCACCTTACAACTAAGAGATGTTGCTGGCAATAACCATGCAGTGTGTGGTCAAGCAGTTGAACCTTCGCTCTGAGGATAGAGATGATATCAGGTCACACTGTCTGGAGCGACAGCAGTATAGAGTTACAGTAGCCACAGGCAACCGTTCTCAGTTTGGATGTATTTTCACATTACACAAGGCATGCGACGAGTGGTTATCTTTGGACCTACCTGTTTCAACATGGATTTGCATTTTTAAGTACTAGGGTAGCATGACCGAAATGCCCAGATGATCTGGTGCACTTACCCCTTGTGCTCACGATGCTTTAAATGTTCTAGTTTCTTTACCTGTTTTACAGATGAGAAGCTGAGAGTCAGAGGAAGTCATTAACCAGGAAGATTGAACTGGGGAATGGAGTTGCGGTTCAGACCCAGATTTCCTGACTCACCTTAGGGAGGTTCACTCTGTGTACTGAGTATGAGTTGCAGCCCTGAATGCATGGTTTGGGGATCACTGTGTGTCTAAGCAGTCCTGGACTGAGATCATCAGTATTTGGTTGTATAATTTATTTCATGATGATGATTATTAGCCTTCTTCAGTGAGCCATTCTGATAAATTGCAGGCCCTTGCTCCAGTTAAGGATCATCCATCCAAGTACGATTGCTGTACAATTTATTTTCCCCTGGGAATCGCTCCACGTTGCCTCTAATATCGGGTGAAGGCTGCAGCCGCCTTGTTTCCTGCTGCTTAGTTCCCTTCCCTAGCTTAGTTCAGCCGATTGTAGATGGTGGTGCGGGTGGCGGCCCAGAGAGCAGGGGTCTTCTTTATTATAAATTCATGATGTTAGTGGCAGGTTGGCAGCTTTGGCCTGTGCAGGCTGGAAGAGGCTCACTGATGGCAGCAGGTGCGGCTCCTTCCTGTGGAACTGCCCTTATGCAAGCTGAGGTTGAGGGCTGTTGGGGTTAGGGGGGTTTGTAGAGCAAAGGTCTCATCAGGGTAATGGGCGTTCTTCACTCTCCTTTGGCCCAGCCAGAATCTCAGCTGTGATCAGAGTGTGGGTAGGGTCAGCCGCTACTAAGTGACTCTGGATGGTTGTGCATGGGGTTCGTTCTAGTTATAGGGGGGACAGGATGGTTGGAGCATCAGACCTCAGCTGGAGCCAGCTTTTTAGATTCTGGATTGTTTCATTCACTACGTCTGTCTCCTTCACTTCCCAATCCTGCCATGTTATTCCTCCTCCTCTTACTTCATTACTAAATACAGTATGTTTATTTTAACAACTACCCGATGGCCTACTTAATCATATAGTGTTTTATTTAATGGACACATTTTTGGTAATTAGCATGGTCCCCAAACTTACATTACATTGGCCTTATTTCCCACTGTGCTTTCCATGGTAGTTTGCTTAGCCAGCCACTAATACCAGTGTGCTCGGTTACCTCCAGTTTTTCACCAGTATATGTGGCAGTGAATAGCATGGAAACGTTGCAGCCACAGAATTCTAGGATGTTAGGATCTTTCCTTTCCTAGCAGCAGCTCAGTCCCATCTTTTCATTTTGAAGACTGGAAAAATGGAGCCCTGATGTGTTTAAAAACTTTTAATGTAGGTCCCCCTGCCAGACCCCCTTAGGATGACTTTTTTCTTTTCCACTGATGACTGGTGGGCTAGGAATGGAAGAAGGCAAGGGCCAGTGATAGCCTTCTCCACTAACTGGCAGTTAGGAATTGTAGCAGCAGCAAAGTGTCAGAAAACTCAACACAAACTTGCTCAAGCAAAATACAAATTTAGTAACCTGTATCATTGAGAAGTCCAGGATAGCTGGCTGCATGAAGAGAGTCAAATGATGTCCTCAGTCCAAGTCAGTTCTTGTTTCTTTCCTTTCCATTGCCATTTCCCCATTGCATTGACTCCATTTTCAGAGAAAATCTCCCCTCTTGCTCTGCCTGCCTCTTCTCCCTTTTAAGTCCAGATGGTGAAAGCTCTACCTCTTCTCCAGCCTTCTTGGCAAAAGCCTCTTTGTGTCTCACTGGCTCTGAGTAAATCAGTCACCCACCCCTGAAGCAATCTCTGTGATCAGAAGGATATCAAGCTAAAGGACACAGGGGGTGAGATTATCCCCCAAGCAATGGGAAGTGCATCCTCTTCTTTTACGGGCAGGGAGGGAGGGGAAGCAGTGGTTCCCCAAATGAAAATCTTATTGGGCCATGGGGAGGATGGCTGCAGAAGATTTGGGGAAGGTCCAGCATGCACTCAGTCTTCCTACTTCTGAATTCGGCTGTCCTAGTGAGAATGGGGTAAGAAGTGGAGGCCACTGAGATGCATGAAGGTCACAGAATCAGTTGGAGCTAGAAGGACTTTTCAGGCTCCTGTCTCAGTTACTGATTGCTGTGTAACAACTACCCCCAAAACCTAGTAGCTTAAAATAACATTATATTTGATGATTTTGTGAATCAGGAATTCAGACAGAGCACCAAGGAGATGGCTTATTATTATAAGCTCTATGGTTTCTGTACGTCAGCTGGGAGCTGGCCAGACATCTCTCTGCCTCGCTCCTTCTAGTCTCCCCCACACACACCTCCAGTCGTTCTGTGTGACTAGTGTGGCATTTCTCATAGCAGGACAGTCTCAGTGTAAGTCAGACATTTTACATGGAAGATGAAGGATCCAAGAACAATGCTTCAAGGGACAGGAAGCAGAAGCTGCTAGCTTCTTAAGGCCTGGGCCCAAAAATCTGCCAAGTATCACTCCCATGGTATTCTGTTGATCTGGCTGCCAGAGAATCCACCTAGATTCCAGGGGAGAGGGCCTCTTCTGTTCACAGATGAAATACCCCAGGCCCCCAGAGCAGTGACTGATCTAATTTCTCAGAGTATTCTTTTCAAAACAAAATGAAAACAAGCAACAACCCAGGTAAAAGCCTATGCCCTGTCCAGCCAGAACACCTGCCCTCACTATCTTTTGCTACCTTCTCCTTTTGCACCAAATCAGTGAGTCTTGAACTCTCAGGGCACGGTGAGCCAGGTTATATAGCTTCTCCTTTGTGAATAAGATGCTCACAACATGCTGCTTGTCTGAGCTGCCTCTTCCTCCCTTCACCCAGTGCTCATCCTGTTAAGTGGCGGGTCACTGACAGATTTCTGTTTGAAAGTCATTCATTTCAAAACCTAATTACGTCAGTATTGTCTGAGCGTATTGTCTCCCTCCAACCCATGGCTTAGCACCATCCTGCGTGTGTGCGTGCGCACTCAAGGAGATGAGAGGGAAGGGAGGTGGTCCTCTACATTTCTTCTCTTCTGGAAGGAGGGATCATTTGCAACCTGATGTCTCCTTCGAGGTGTGTGAGGCAGGAGAGAGCTAGTAGAGTGTGATAGTGCAGATATCCCAGCAATTTCTTAGGAAACCAGTGAACTCCCCTCTTCTAGCAATGGGAGCTTTCTTCTCTGTGAGTTATCTTATACCTGGTGGGAGGACATATTGTTTTTTATATCCTTATGTTTCATGCGATCAGCCACAATGCTTCCAAAGCAGGCACGGTCTTCATAGAAATGCAAGCTAATTAAGTTAGTTTAGAATTATTTACAACCTGGGGCACCTGGCAAAGAAGATTACAATGCAGAATCATATGTGCATGTGTATGTGTGTGCACATATGCATGTGCACCTGTGTGCGGAGTTACGCTGTGTCCTTAACGTTGTAGATCAGGCAGGAAGAAATCCCCAAAACACACATATTGGGCTTGGGGAAAGGAGGAGGTAAGGTGATTATTTGAATGCAATCTTCATGTATTTCCTTGCATTAATTCCCTTAATCGGATAGATATAATTAGAAGATGCAGTCGAATTGATGTTCTTTTTGTTTTTTAATTCTCACAAGTTGAAGGGATCAGGCCGGCATTGTTTTTGGTTCCTTCAGGAGGAGTGTGATTCCTGCTTACACTTGTGCATGGTAGTTTTAATCTATTTAACGTTTGCAGTTGCATCCTCCTCCTAAGCATGTGGGAGAAGTTCTGAGCCCTGGAGATGAACAATTAGCTTAAAATAATGATATTTGGGAAAGTTCATGGGCACAAGGGTCACCGGCTCTGTTTTCAGTTTCTGATGAGTGGATTTCATTGTTATCCTTGGTATTGGCCACTTCTAGGCCCTTGCTTTTTAAAGGGGGTGGATCCAGTGCTGTATTGGATGGAGAAGTCATATATTGGATGGTAGGTGGGGCTGGGGGGAGTTAGAAGGCTCCAGGCCAGGTCTGCTTCCCAGGTAGCACCACAGCTACATGCATCCCACATCTCCACACCAGACTCTCCTCTCAACCCATTTCCTAAGTCCCCCAGATTCTGTGGTCATTTGGCTCATGTGCATGGCCTGCTTCTTACTTGTAGATGAAGGAAAGTAGGATTTGCCCTTTTTGCCCTTCCAGTGGACTCCTTGTTCTGTATTTGAGTAATTTCCATTTGCTCCTTCTGAGTCATTTTTCTCCATATAGAATCCCAGGAGCCCGTTTACATGCTTCAAAAGAATAATACACAAAACCGTGAAGGCAATGGTGCCCTAAGGTCAGGAACCGAGATCTAATCTGGGTCAGTCTCTAACTTGCAGTTCATGTAACCCTGGGCTGCCCCCTGGCCTCATCCACGCAGCCAGCTCCCTGGGTTGCTGTAAGAATAAAACCCAGTGACATGTGAGAGTGCTCTGGGGCGGGGTGGGGTGGGGGGAAGCTCTGTACGCAAGAGGTTATATAATTATGTTCTGAGAACGCTCACAGCTGTCAAGTATGACACACTGACATCCTCTCTTGCTCTTCCACTGTTGGGAAGCAGCTGTTAGTTTCATTTCTGCCGCTCCTTTCTCCATATGCCAGAGTGAGGAGACATGAATGGATTAAAACTCTGTTGGGGGTGGGGGAAACCATCTGATGTGTCTTCTGTCTAGCTTTTCATCAGTGAGTATTTTAAGTTTTGATATTGCCATTGAAGCTGTAAGGGGGAGTATATAGCCAGTGTTGGGGAGGGAGTAAAGTGATCTAGTCATTCAAAAATGAAACATGAAAATGACATGGTGTACCGGGTATGAGGGTAGTGACTGAAGAGACCTCTTCAAAATTGTCCAAGCACCTGTGAGGTTTCTGGGACTAGTTTGTGTACAATTGGAGATGCTTCTACTTAGATCTGGAATTAATTTCTTGTCCCTCCTTATACCTTACGTCTGCCCATACCTGGGACTTAGGCTAAGGCCTGCAAACATGAATTATCATGTCTAGAAAGTGCTTCCGTCTTGTTCACCCGGAGAACGCAGACTTTTTAAAGATCCAGTGCGGATGTAACCTTTGCAGAAAGTCTTCCCTGATTCCCACTGTTGCAGACGACCATTCTTGTCCTTCCCTTACCTCTGTGTTTATAAATGAGTCTGTTACAGCACCCAATCACTGATGTGAAGACATCTGCCAAAGTATGGTGGAAAGTGAACGGGGAGCTTTTTGAAGGCAGGGATCATGTCACCTTGTCCCTGTGTCCTCAGGGCCTCACAGAATTTTTGCCACGTATTAAGGACTCCATGAATGTTTAGTAAGTGCATGAATGAGTTAAAAAGAAAAACAAACTAGTTTCTTAACAGTCCTTCTGATTCAAGAATTAATGTTAGTGCCTCATCAAAATTCCCACATGGGAAGCAACTCTTCACTCCTAAGACAGAGTGTTACCAGGTTCAGGCCTTGGTACATGTATTCATTTCTAGGGCTGTGCTAACACATGATCACACATTGGATGGCTTAAAACAAATTTACCCTCTCACAGTTCTGGAGGCTAGAAGTCTGACAGCAAGATGCTGACAGGAGTGTGCTCCCTCTGAAGGCTCTGAAGAAGACTCTTTTCCTTGCCTCTCCCTAGCTTCTGGTACTTGCCTGAAATCCTTGGCATTCATTGTCTTCTGGCTGCATCCCTTGCATTTCTGCCTCTGTCTTAACCCAGCTGCCTTCCCTCTGGGTGTGCCGGTGTCCGCATTTCTCTCTTCTTTGAAGGACACCAGACATTAGATATAGGGCCTACCCCAATTCAGTAAGATGCCAACTTGATTACATATGCAAAAATCCTGTTTCCACATAAGGTCATGGTCACAGGTGAGGGGGCCTGGGGAGTTTTTTTTGTTTTTTTTTTCCAGAACGCAATTCAACCACAACAGCACTTTGACCTATTATCATGGACTCTTGACTCCTCAACTCCTTGGCCTCCCCTCCCAGTGATGGTCCAGCCTCTGCTTCGGTATTTCTGGCCTTTGGTGCTGGGGAATTTTCTGCATATGGGTGACAGTGTTGGGGGGAATTTTTCCTCTAATTGGGCCCATCTCTACCTGCCTGCCATCCCCATCACTCTGAAACTAAGGCAAATATGAATATACATTTGATCCTTTCAGGGGGAGGAAGGAGAGCTTTCAGCTTTTGGAGATGATGCTCTTGCCCTCCATGGGTTTCCCTCTCGAAATTTTCCATTTCTTTGAATCTTCATCCAGGTTATAGTTTCATTACCAAGCTCCCTCCATGCTGGTGGAACTTCCTGTTTGTCAATATGTGGGTGAAACTAGATGAGAATCTTCCAGGTGTGGTATGAACACAAATTAAAGGAGACACATCTGCTTCCAGGGAATCCACTTCTGTTCATGCAGCTTCAGTCACACTGTCTTGGCAGCCAGCATAATGTGTTAGCACAGCCCTCGGAAACTAATACATGTACCAAGGCCTGAACTTGGAAACATCGACTCTTGGTTATATGTGATGCTGCTAAGCCCTGTTCCTCTCATTTAATATTTTGACCCCAAGAGTAGGACCTGGCCCTTGTGCGATTATGCTTTTCTCTGTTGCACTTGGCCTATTGCACTGGCCTGTAGCCTTGGCCTGTTGAAACAGCCATGTCACAGAGTTGTCATTGCACATTAGATGATAATGGATCGCACTGCGGGAGGGTAAAGGGAGGGACCATCAATAGAAATGGTGTCTATGTTAGAGGCCACTGCACTGCTTCTCCATCCCTAGATAGCTGGCCAGCACAGAACCCAGATATGACTTGTCAGTAACTGTAGAAAAGGCGTTAGGATTTTCAGCTGTCACTCTAGGTTACTGAGATGGGGCACAGCTCCTTCATACTATTGGGTATGGGGTTTCCTCTGACACTTGGGTACTAGTTGGATGCAAGTAGACTCTGGTGGTCCCAACCATTTCTCTTTGAATGAATTTATATTTACATCTAATGAATTTGAATAAAGGAATGCCACAGATGGTCAAAACCAGAAAGAACTTGGCAATGTTAACCTGAAGGCAGTACGTGGTCTAGATTAAGTACATGAGCCTAGATCAGACAGATTTGCGCTCCTGGTTTCACCTCGTGTTTGTGATTTTGGAAAATGTTACTTTGTAAAACAGGAATAATAATAGCATCAATTCAGAGGTTTGTTATAATCAAATGAGGTAATAGGATCCGTATCATTTTCACTAAAGTGTGGTCAGGAAGGGAAACTGAGGCCCAAAGAAGTCAAATGGTTTATACAAGGTCACTTGGCGTATGTTGCCTCAAACCAGACTCTTTCGTCTAAACCACTAAAGCACTTCAGAAATCATCCATTTGCCAATCTGCTTTTGTTCATAGAATAAAGAAAGGGAAATAAAATTGGAACTTAAAACCTCCCTCACCAGAGCATGGACTGAGTTCCTCTGTAGCCTCTTTGGATTTATTTCACATGTGTCCGGATTACTGGCAGGGAACAGTTGCCCTCTGGGACCAGGACATAAGTGAAGAAGTTGCCCCAGACCTTGGTAGTGTCACTCCCTTCTGCTGGGTGGCCCTGGCAGTATGGCCCCCAAGGCAGGAGCCTTGCAGAGGCAGTCTGTACATATTCAGCAACTGTCTGCATCCTGAGGCCACATTATCTCCATTTTCTATATGCAACGTGGACTATATTTTCTCTCAATTTCCTGTGAATGGGAGAGGTGCATTGTGCCAGCTTTCCTAAATTGCCACAATCAATATTCTACTGCCTTTATTTTTTATGCATGCTAATGGCTTTTCTCCTTTTGAAATATACTTGTTTCCCAGATCAGTCTCTGCAACATTAAAATAAATAAATAAACAATAAAATAACTAAAAAGGAAAAGGAAAAAAATAATAGCCCTCTCTATATCACTTTGAGTTTCTGCCTAGAATTTTGTGGCATGAATCTGAATGGGGGCAAAAAATCCAAACAAACAAAAAACAAAACAAAACACTGGTCTGCAGTGCTGGCGAGACCCTGGCTGGCCTTTCTGGGCCAATCAACTCAGCCAAGGCAAAGTGAAGAGGGAGGCGGGGTTTTGGCTCAGAGAACCACTTGGCCTTGTGCACAACAGCTTGAAGGCCTGTGTTATATTCATTGGCTTTCAGGGGTCATTCCCCCCCCCCCCACCTCCCACCAGCTAGATTGCTTTCTAACAGGGCCTGTGTGAGTTTGGGGGCACCAAAGTAGCTTCCTAAGATTAGGTGGTACCCTTCTACCCTTATTTATGCAGAATTATCTGCATACATTTTACCAGATGCTTGGGGCTCCAGTCTGCATAATCTCTGTTTTAGTTTTCTTTATACATCTTGCATTTCAGACAAAGGAGCCCCTCACTGGTGTTACATTGTTCCTTCCACCTGTGACATCTATGTTAGTCCCCACTTCACATCAGTGTCTGTTTTTTCTGAATACCATCCATTATTTAAGCATGAGATCAGTGTTGTCTGCTTCATAAAGCCTTCTCTGATTTCTGTTTTTACTCGTTGATTTATTCATTACTCTCAATAAACACTTTATTGAATATCTAATATGTGCTATGCTCTGTGCTTGGTGCTATGGATGAAGCACTGAAGAAAACAAAAAGATTGCTGTCCATGGCCTTTCCATTCTACCTGGGGAGAGGGAGAAGGAGAGAGAATGTGTGTGTGTGTGTGTGTGTGTGTGTGTGTGTGTGTGTGTGTGTGTGTATAGGATGTCAGATGGTAAAGTGGGCATGGGAGGGGTGGTCATTTTAAGTAGAATGGTCCAGGAGGGAGGCCTTACTGACTCGGTCGTATTTGAATTAGGATTTGAAGACGTAAGTGTTGTCTTCGTCCTCTGACTGCCCTCCTTCTGCCTTCCTCCGGCACCCTCTTAGCTCTGATGTGGATGGGAACTTGGTGGGAGGTGGTATGGGAGAGAAAGGAGGCCATGCACACACTTGCCATGCTGCCTAGCATTTTGTCTTATGGTGTTTATTAAATGATTTTGGGGCCTTCACTGTTGACTAGGCTTGTCTTACTGCCATTCCTAGTGAAGTGAAGCATTGTGTATTCTGTATTGTGCCATATTTTTTAAAAAATTATTTTAAGTGTTAATTTATTTTTGAGAGAGAGAGAGACACACACAGAGTGCAAGTGAGGGCAGGGCAAAGACAGAGGGAAACACAGAATCCAAAGCAGGCTCCAGGCTCTGAGCTGTCAGCACAGAGCCCAACGCAGGGCTTGAACCCATGGACCGTGAGACTGAAGTCAGACACTCAACCAAATGAGCCACCCAGGCGCCCCATTGGGCCATGTTGCTCAAGAATGGGTCAGGAGTCCCTCTGGGTCCATGGTCTTTAGTGACGGTGCTACCATTACTCTGTAAGCCCGGCACCCTAGGGCCCCTACCAAAGGCTTAGTTTTCTCAACCTTGAAATAAGGGAGTTGAATATCTGACTCCTTAGTGCTCTCCTAGTTCCAAAGTCCCTCCACTTCACGTTATGAAGTTCTAGCTCAGGTCACATTGTGTGCAGGATCCTTTTGCTGAGGATGCCAGCTCGCGCACTGCTCCACTGCTTGTGGTGCGGTCTGCTCCTTGCAGGTATGCTCCCTACACCTGTAGGTGCTCCTACAGGTGTATTTTCTTCAGTGTTGTGTGTCCTAAGAGTGTATCCTCTCCAGGAAGATTGTGAGCACCCCCTGGGAGCATACCTTCTCCCCTTTATAAGTTGCAGTAGCAGGTTCTGTTGATTAATTCATAGCTTTGACCATCTATCTGTCCACTGGGTGCCTGGAGAGTCTGATAGGCCCTGTGATAGACACTGGAAATACTTTTCCCATGAGTCCTCTACAAGTTCACAACATGTCAGATGAATAATATTATCTGGGGCGGGGGGCGCACCTGGGTGACTCCGTCAGTTAAGTATCCAGCTTTGGCTCAGGTCATGATCTCAGGGTTCATGAGTTTGAGCCCCTCACTGGGCTCTCTGCTATCAGCACAGAGCCTGCTTCGGATCCTTTGTTCCCCTCCCTCTCCCCTTTCCTCTCTCTCTCTCTCTCTGTCTCAAAAATAAATAAACATTTAAAAAACAATGACATTATTTGTAAAGCACTTTGTTGTCTACATGGTGTTTCACATCTGTGTGAGTCTATTGATCTTCATACATCCCTATGATTGAGGCAGGACTTATAATGTGAAGCTGTATTTTGTGCCTTTTAAGTGATTAAAATGCAATAATATGACTTGGCAGAGAGAGAGGGAGAGAGAGAGAGCGAGAGAGAGAGCGAGCAAGCGAGTGCACCCAGGAGTAATCAGTTTCAATGGTGCTGGTGGCCTGGAGTCTGGAGTCCCACCAAGAGGCAGTGTCCTGAGGGGCAGGTGATGGGGATGGAGACATAGGTCTGTTCTCTCCTTTGGTCGCAGATCCATGTGCCTTTTATGGTTTATGCATTAAACCATAGGGACTGTACCTTTCAGATGACTTTAGGGATTTCCAGGGCTGCTTGTAACATATGTGATTTTTGCCTTACCTGTTGATTTAGGAACCAAGTTCCTGGTGTAATGCATTCCCACTCTTCTCCCATGTCACAGATGAGGAAATGGTCTCAGAGGGAGGAATTTTCCTCCTCTGCCTGCACAGGAGGCAGGGTAAAGGATTGATCACATGTCTCCTCAACCTGCAACCACAGTTTCTTCCTCTTTAGCCTCCGTTTCTCTAATTCCCATGGGGATCATGTACGTGTGGACTGGTAATGCCTCTGGGAAGAGAAGCTTGCCCAGAAGCTGGCACAATGTGCACTTTGGATGGATAATGAAAGAGTGGTTTCCCTTTGGGTCTTCAGCAGCTCTGGACCGCCTTGGGCTCCTTCTGGCCTGGGTTGGAGACACCTGTTCGGAAATCTGTAGCTGCTTCTCCTCTGGCATCTAATGAATTCCGACTGACTTTGAGTGCTCCTGCGACTCCCCTGCAGTTCTTTAAAGCCCGTCTTCCACATGGAATTGGCAGGTGCATTTAATTGTTTGGGAGCCAGATAAAAATGCTTTGTTCTTTGTTCCTACATTATGCCATTTCACAATATCTCTTCTCCCACAAATTGCTGAGGCTGTTCAATTTGGGCCTTCAATTGGCTCTCTGTGAGCAGATCTTTCAATTTATATTCCAAGGCCTGTTCTTTTTGATTACACGTTTCGGAGATCAGTTAGGTTTCTTAATCTATTTATTCGTACTTCTTTTTGCCTGTCTCTTCTCCCTTTAAATCCCTCCCACTGTGAAAAACATGCAGTCATGGGAAATGCAGGTATTTATTTCTCTTGTCTGGCAACTTAAGATTCTTAAATTTTTTTTTTTGGCTTAGTATTTTTCTTTATGCTTTATTTAGGATGGTGTTAATGATGACGAGAATAATGATGCCATCATCATTATTAAAATGTTTCCTTTATTTTTAATTTTTTAGATATTTATTTTTGAGAGAGAGAGAGTGTATGTGTGTGTGAGAGGGGGAGGGGCAGAGAGAGAGGGAGACACAGAATCCGAAGCAGGCTCCAGGCTCTGAGCCGTCAGCACAGAGCCCGATGTGGGACTCAAACCCATGAACCGTGAGATCATGACCTGAGCTGAAGTTGGACGCTTAACCGACTCAGCCACCCAGGAGCCCGTAAATTTTTCCTTTTTAAGTCTGTTCCTACACTTAGCTCTCAAGTAGGCAGTACGTTATCAGTGAATAAGAGAAACACCCAGAAAGAAAGGCATGATCCAGACTTCACAAAACATGCCAAACTCCACACCAGGTGCCGGGGTAGAGCTGTGGGCAGGATAATCTGGGTCTCTTTCCTTATGGTGTTTAAAGTCTGGATTCCTCTGGGTCCTCATTTTTCCTGTGGGGTAGACATTGTGAGTCTCGTTAACCTGTGAGGAAACTAAAGCTCAGAGTGTAGCAGCATCTGGCCAGGCTCACACAGTCGAAAAGGGCGGGAGGTGGGTTTTAACCCCAAGCGTGGAGTCTCCAGGGCTAGTGTTAGAGTCTATGCTCAAGGAGGATATTCCAACTTGACTTCTAATAAGATGTGGTGGGACATTATGAGATGTAGATCTCTGGTGCTTCCTTTTTTGTGCTATTCATCTTCTCCCCATCTCCACTGTCCATCCGTGAAGTGAAAAAAGGTAGGAGAAGGGGGAAGAGAGGGAAAGAGAGGAGGCTGATGTTCAAAGGAATGGGTTCTTGAATAGAAGAGGAATAGAGTCTTGGCCCTGCTGTGTTTTTACTCTGTGTTCCTAGAACCTTGTTTGTACTATGGAGATGATAGTCCCTACCTCAGTCATTAGAGGATTTAATTTAAAAAGAACACAGAAATGAATGTGAAGTATTTAGCATAGTGCAGAATCAATATTTGCAGGCATTGTTTTTCTATTGGAGCCATTTCTTCATTTACATGTTGGGTGTGCACTTATCGAGTGACATCTGGGTTGTAAATCCCGACACTCTGGTCGTAACCTCTATTTTGGCCCATTGTAGGTACTCAATAAGGCATTGTTGAGAGGACATGGTTACATTTGTGATGAACTGTAATTTGGTGAGCGTCAAATGGTAAAAGTCACATTACATTAAATGCTCCTTCAGTGTAAAAATCTAGTTGTCACAGAAGTGCCCTGGAAAGAAAGAAGCGTCGTGTTCCCACAGGGTCCTCACGGACTAGAGTGATTGCAGGATGGCGTAGGGGCAATGGAGTGAAATGGCCTGAACTGGAAGAAGAGCATGGAAGACTGATGCGGCTGGTGGGATGATGGGTCTTAAAGTCCAGGCTAAGGAACTTAGGCCTCATTCATTCATTCATTCATAATGTGAGGTCATGTGGAGGATGAAGCAGAGTCAATATACTGAACTGTGTCAGAGGCAATTAAAATGGTCTCAGAAGGAGAGAGACGGTGAGGGCCTGACTCAGGGCAATGATAATGGGGAAGAAAAGTAGCTGAGAGAAATCAGAGGTGATGAGATGGTTGAAAAGCACTTTTAAGGATCTGGATTTCCAGGTGGTCGTGAATGTAGAAACAGGCAAACCCAGGGTCATTTGGAAATGTAGTTAAGAGTGCCACAGGCAGAGAATAAGAGGCATCTTGATTAAAGTGACCTGGAATGACTGAGCAGACAATCTGTGGTGAGGACTTCATTCTGAAAATTCCAAGGCACAGTTTGAGGATTTGCCAGATAACTGGGCTTCACCTGTTTCTTTATCCATCTCCCGATTATGGCAGCCAGACTGAGACATTTTCTTTTGTTCCGATTGTTTTCAATTTCCTATGTTTACAGCCTTTGGATTCTAGGAAATGCACGGAAGAACACTTCTTTTTTCCTCCCCATCAGAAAATGAAGAGACTGTTTCTTCTTCTTATTTGAAGTGATCCTTCTTCTCTTTTTTCCCTTCTTTAATAATTCCTAAGAAAATGACCTTAGGAGATGTATATGGAACAGGTTGTGAGGATGGTTCCGCTGAGTGCTAAAAAATACTTAAGAATTCTTTACTGCCAGCTCAGGCAAAAAGAAACAGTGGCTTTGAAATATGGAGCTATTTGTTTCCTATGGTATTCTCTCTCCTTTTACAAGCAAGCCTCCTTTCTAGATCATTTATTTTTGTGGCCATTACACAGATTAAAGAGAGACTGTATAAATAGTGCCGCGTGTTGGAGCCGGCACTGTGCATCCTGATTGCCATCTCTGGTTATGCACCTCACTGAGAGGCTGAGACAGGCTCCCCTCCCCCACTCTCTCCTCCTGAACTGCTTTGTCCCAAGTTCTGCTGCTTGATCATTTCCCTGTTGGCAGAACCTGCCTTTGACCCTCAGCTGCAGTGACAGGGAGCGTGTGCTGGCACTGCTCCAAATGCCTGGGGGGACAACTCTTTACCCAAGCTGGCCAATCATTCCTCACAGCTGCTAGGCTCTTCTAGTCTTTGTTGATATTTCCTTGAAAATTCTGGCTCCACAGTCTGTCGTAGGTTCCTTAGTTTCTTTGACATTGAGCTTGTCTTCTTGTTGGAGACTTTAGGGGATACAGTGATAAGACTTGGACACTGTCCTGGAAGTGGCTCTGGAGGGGAAAGAAGGGGAATGATACTTTTTTTTTTCAAGTGTGCAATTTCGTGGTTTTGATACATTGACAAAACTGTGCAGCGATCGCCACGATCTAATTCCAGAACATTTTCACCACACGGGGAACAAAGCCCATACCCATTAGCAGTCACTTTCCATTCCTCCTTCCCAACAGCCCCTGCCATTCACCAATCTACTTTCTGGATCTGTGGATTCGCCTCTTCTAGACATTCTGGACATTCCATATAAACAGAATTATGTAATACACAGCCTTTTGTGTCTGGCTTCTTTCACTTAGCGTAATGGTTTCAAAGTTCAACCATGTTGTAGGCTGTAATAATACTTCATTCCTTTTTTGTAGCGAAATAATATTCCATTGTGTGTATAATCACATTTTTTTATGGGAAAAGTATCTTGACTAACATCTTTGGATGTTTTCTGTACTCATTGTTCCATGAACTGTATCATTTTAAATTCATTTGTCTTCATATTAAACCAACTTGGTAAATATACTTATAATCACCACTTTATACCAAAGGAAGGAGGCATAGATAGGTCACACAGCTAACACTCGGCAGAGCAAGCTTGGTGTAACTGCCATCTTGTGCTCTTAACCACCCCATAACCCTCCCTTCCACTCCCACCTTGCAAGTCAGAGGATATAAGACATATTTTAAATTATCATAAACAAGGAGAAGGTTACCCAGGTCTTAAATTACTGTGGGGGTCAGTAGCTCAGAGTTGGCACTGGCCTGTGGTTTGGTGTGGCCGACAGAAAGTGTGTTACACTCTGAACCATTCTTCCATGCCCTTTGGGTTATGGGACTCAGTGGATTCAGGCCAGCACAAGTGCTCAGGCCACATGGAGGTGGGGTGGGGCTCCCATTCACTGCCAGGTTTGGTCTGGGCTGACTTAGGCAGTGGATGGGGCTGAGCCTGATGCCAGAAGTTTACAGACTGTACGTGCACCTGGGTGGGGCTGGGCAGGTAGGAACTTGAGAGCAAGCAGCTTTTTTTTTTTTCTGGAATGTAGAGGAGTACATGCAGGGCAAAGGGCCATATCCAGCTTCTCACATGTGTGATAAGTGATGGAATGAGTGAGAGATACCATGGGTGGGTGCCAGATTTGAGAGCCTGAAACCTCAACTTGAAGAGTCCATGCAGTGAGGTGCCTTGGTGGGCATGGAAACATGCAGTGAGTGATGCCATACTTGTGTTTTGGGCAGTGTAGGTCTTGCCCAAGTCTATCCATGTTTCAGTTACTCTGCTTGAGCTTCTGTCCAGCAGCTGGCTGGGGGGATGCCATCCAGGTCCTTTCTGATGGCATCACAGAGCGAATGTCCTAGGACATGGTATTCTCTAGGGCCTACCTAGTCTTTGCTTTAGTAGAGCCCCTGGGAGTTGTTCTGTGATAGAATACGTCTGTCTCTGGCAGTTCAGTTACTCATTCAATAAATATTTGAGGCCCTGTCGTGTGCCCAGAAGTATTCTAGGCATCTGAGACACACACCATTGAACAAAATGGATAAGGACTCCTGCTCTCTTGGAATTTAGATATTCTATTGGGGGGAAGCAGACAATATATGATTGGCATGATAATAACATTATCATTTTGTTTTTATTTAGTACAGTGAGCGTCATTAAAAGGAAAAGCAGAGCAAAGGGAATGGAAGGAGGTTGAAATGTTAAGTAGAATAAGGAGATGTTGAAGCAAAAATTTGTAGGTGGTTAAAGATGAGCTACAGGAACATCAGGGGAAGGGTCTTCCTCCCAGGGCAGAATTTGAATATGCTCACGGAATAGCGGGGAGGTGAGTGTAGCAAGTGTGAGCATGGATGGGAAGTAGTGGGATGGGAGAGAGACTTCTCACCCCTCCACCATTGGGACAACCCCGGCTTTTCCTCTGAATGGAACGATAGCCTTTTAGGACTGAACAGAGGAGTGACACATTGGGACATAAGCTTTAAAATCTTCCCTCTGGCTGCAGCATTGAGACTCTTACCATGATACTGAACCTGTAGTATGCTAAGTGCACTGCTTTGAGTAGACAGATGACTCAAAAAATTAAAAAGCATGCATGTGGCAGATCCAGAACATGGGGAGTTCTGGAGTCCTCTGTTAGACCCTCAGAGACCCTCCAAATACATTTCTTTACTTGTCTGTGGTCAATCAGAGCCTCATGGGGAAGGGAATACCTTCTACAGCTGAAGCTTTGCCATGCCGTGGTCCTGGTGGATGTGTTTTTTTTGCTGCTGACTATACGTGACCAGGCTTTGGATTTTGTTTGCTATAGGAAGACTTAGTAATCAGTACTGAATCATTTACCTACTTTCAGCATAGACTATAAGAAACACAGATGTATGTATATAGCACATAGCATCTGGATGCTAATGTGTTATTAACCTTCTGTAGGTTGATTTATTCCATTTCAGAAGGTTTTCTTCAGGTTAGAAGTATGAATTCAAAGGGGGTACTTATAGTCTGCAAAAGACTGGGTCTCTAATGCAATCCCAACTTATTCCATTTGGAGGAGGAAGTAGGTCAGTCAGTAGTCTGTGAATGGACCCCCTCTTACAGCATAAGTATACAATAGTGTTGTATAAAAGTACATATGCCACTTATTTTCTCTGGCTTGATGTGGGGCCTTCTCTGGTCCAGAAGTCTTCAAAGATGCCTCTGGTGTTTGAAGTTCACGCTACGTGTGTTGTACTCCCTTCTCCCCTCCCCATTACTGATGTGTGGGCTAGTTCCTTGGCAAAATGTCAATGCAAATGTTTGTAGAGGCGGGCGAATGAATTAAAAAGCGGAGTAGGCATGTAACTGGCAGACTGAAAGGAAAATGTCAGTTTCTGTGGGTTAAGCAGGATCTTTACGGCATATTTGGCACTCGGCTTCTTCCAAATTCGTCTCCATGAAATAACCTCTCTGTTTTCACACAGGAAATATTTGAATAGCTTTGAAATATGTGTGTAATGCTGGGTATGCGACCAGATGGAAGAGCATTTCTTGGCCGATAAATGTAAACAAGCTGCCGCTGATGTCCATGTTACAGCTGGAGACGTAAATCTACTTTGGCTGGTCATATTTTATTTTTGAGAGTGCTCAGGGCTTTGAAGCTAAGCCCAGACTGAGTTTCTATTTGAATTTTGTGGATGGGGCTTTCATTTGTGTCAATTTTACCTGCCTTTATTGGCTAGAATAATTCATCCCAATGTAAAGTGAATCCAACCGTTAATACTTTTCAGATAGCATCCAAATTATCATTTCCATCTCTGGTTCTCTGGGGAAGGTGCTCTGCACACAGCTTTAGGATATTGTAGTTAAAGGAAATTGTCAGCTAAGGTTATTGAGTTTGTAAAGCAAACTGTGATAGGCACCTGATGTGCTGTTTTGAACTGGGAGTTGTTTTTCCTACAAGAACGTTGGCTTTGGGGCTTTGTGAAGAAGGGTGTTCCACTGTTGTAACCTAAAAATGAAGGAAGGTAAAGTGGCTGCTGTGAATCAAGAACTGTCCTATCCCATACTTTCTTGTTGAATCCAACTCTTTAGGCAAGTTGATCTTATTCCTATTTTTATAATGAGGAAAGTTAGCCTTTGAGTGACACCAGTCCCAAGATCCCTAACTGAGAGTTAGTGACAGAGCCAAGAATTGGACCTAGTTCTAATCTACTCAAAAGCCCATGTTCTTTTTACTGTCTGGTTATCTCCAGGGAAGGAGCAAGGTCGTGTTTGTTAAGCAGATCCCAAAAGATTTTTTCCTGACGGATCATATGTTTCTTAATCTCTCAGTGATTAAATGGAGAACCTATGACCTTACCTGATTATGACTTTATTTTCAACACTTACTCAGGAAAAGTAGTGTTGGTGCTCAGAGACTCGATCAGCTGGATCTTGTTTTGACAAATAACTATGTGATTATCTTCCAGCTCTGTGACTCTGAGACCATAAAGACTCAGGAGTGGCTCCTTTCAGGCTATTTCCAGAGTGTCTGTCTCCATGTGGTGGTTAGTCTTCTCCAACTGGGCTGTAATTGCTACCTCCAAATAAAAGGGTTCAGGGAACCTGGAAACCAGATCATCTGGGGGATCTGAAATAAATTTACATTGAAAAAAATCCATTGGCATTTAATAAAAATGTTTGCAGGAGTCAAGGTGCCCATGCATACACCTGTCTGGGCTTGTGCCACACTCTTACATCTTGATGCAGGTATGATAGAAAAGTAAACATGGTTAAGTCCCAAGAAGACCACAGACTTAAAGGTTATGATATGTGGAGCAGAAGTGATAGATGGTCCCTGGCTTTGTTATCTTAGGGATCCCCTTCCAGCAGTGTCCTGAATGCAGCTTGGTCAAATGATGGCTATTTCTCCGGTTTTAAATGAAACTGCGTGACCTCTTTGTTCAGGGTATTTTTGGTGTGTTTCCAATCAAAAGAGATTTGTCTGGGGTTCCAAATCTCTGAGTTCTATCAGGGGTAATACTGTGGGTGGATGAGGAGGGGGATCAGTGGTGTGGATCTGTCTCTATGCACGTGAACACATTGACCCGAGCATGTGGTTGTGGTGTGGCGGGGGTGGGGATGGCAGGGGGAGGGTGAGAAAGAAGGAGAAGTGTACCAGGTAATTAGATATAAAAATAAAACAAAACCAGGGTGTCCGAGTGGCTCAGTCGGTTGAGTGTCTGACTTCAGCTCAGGTCATGATCTCGCGGTTTGTGTCATTTGCTGACCGCTCAGAGCCTGGAGCCTGCTTCGGATTCTCTGTCTCCCTCTCTCTCTGTCCCCCTCTCTCTCTGTCCCTCCCCCATTCACTCTCACTCTGTTCCTTTCAAAAATAAATAAACATTAAAAAAATAACAAAACAAAATGCCAAAACAGCCTACGCCATAGGATTATTAGGAAAATCTACTGAAATAATATGTATGAAGTGCTCTAAGCCTGGCATCTAGTAAGTACTTAATAAATACTGTTTTTTAATGTCTTTACTATTGCTTCTATTACAGTGGTTATATGCATATCAAATGTGCATGGGAGAAAGACTTATGAAATACTAAGATATGCTATAAGTTTTATAACATAACTGATAGAATTAGGTGATGGCTATGATTACGATATAATTCAGACAGTTGAGAAGGTTGGGTATTCAATGAGATCTTTATAATGATTTGGCTAAAGGCATTATTTTAGACTATAATGCGGATGTGGACTCTTGTGTACTACTTGTTTGAAGCCTCTGGTGGAGGGCAAAGGGAGTGACCAGAGTGAAATTTGACACGTCCTTCCAGTGAGGCCTTCACAGTGCTTGGGGGGCGGGGATGGTGGGGGGAGTGGATGGCAGAGATTATCAACCTGGCAGGGTGAAGAAACATTAACAGCTGAGATATGAATTATGGACTAAGGAGGCCTAGAATTTCCTTACCTTTGCCACCCTCCTGTCCTGTGGTAGAAATTTATTATGACTGGAGCATAGATGTGGATGCCCACCAAGGCAGGGGATGGAGAGGAAATGTGCTGCAAATGGCAGTCGTGATTATTGATGCAAGATGGGCTCTAACCACAAAGATCACCAGTGACTCCGTACTGGGACAAGAGAGTCTTTTTGGATGCCAAGACCATTTGCCTGAGTTAGGGATGGTGCATTGTTCTTCCTGTGACTCGTAACTGATGAAAGTGGTTGCAGTTTCTTTTTCCTTGGCTCTTAAATACAAAAGGAGAAAACCTTACTCAGTAAATTATGTCATTTGAAGAATGTGTGCTGGTCACCCTATGATCCTTCTGCCACAATTCTTTATGCTTCTTCATCACTTAGTCTGCAACTTCGAGCTTCCCAAGAAAATGGGGCAATGAATACATGTGTTTCTTTTAATTTTGAATCAGATTTACTTAGCAGCCAAGTCTATAGTGAGTAGAGGATCATTCTTATTTAAGAGGCTGTTAATCACCAATTGTAAAAGTTCCAAGTGGGAACTGACTGGCCAGAGCTTTCGTCTTGTTGGCATTCCTTTGGAGGAAATAAGGAGAGAGGCTGCCAGCTGCCTGGTTGAGAGAGGGGAGGCTTAGAAGTGGACTTTCTCCTACAGATCAAAGAGAGGCTCTTTGCTTATTCAGCTTTCTCTTTATCAGGCAAAACGTGGTGGGTAAGAATGGTGTCCTTGTGAAGGAACAGGCTGGGATTGGCCATGGGAGGTAATGTGGGGAAGGGGTCCTGTTGGGGGGAAGGGTTTTGACGCATCTCATCTCCCTCTGGAGTTCCCAACCTGTTGGAAATTGGGAGCACAGAGTAGGGGTGTCCTCGGACTCCACCTGATCTCACTCAGTGGGTTTTGTTGGCTCCATTTGCCAGAGGGGAGAAATGATGGGGGTGGGGGGAAGGCAGAGATCTGCTTGTAAACAGAGGTGGGTGGTGCCATGTTGTTTACCTCCCTCACCTGTGTTTGGGGATTGCATCTAGAGCTTTGGCATCACGATAGCTATGTGGCATCATCTGCTAATTTACCCATCTGTCAGTTTGTGAAAAGGAAGGAGAGGGGAAGGTATGGAGTGCTGCAGGGAGACGAACTGTCTAAACTCATTCCCTCCTGAAAGGCTGAAAGTAAAATAAAAATAAACTTGAACATTCATGGGCATTGTGTATCCAGGCCAGATTACCACAGAGGCAGGAATGAGGTAAGCGAGAAGGCCTGGCTGGGTGGGGAGGAAGCCATTCAGGTGGTTTTGGTGTAGGGTTCTGGCCAAGGGAGGCAGACATAGAAGGAACAGGATTGAGTGGATATCCAGCTCTGGCCCAGAAGAGCCATAATCAGTAATGAAGTGAGCACAGTTTGAAAGGAGTCAGGAGAGCAAGGTGCTCTGGCCCAAGTCCGGTGGTTTGGACTCAGTCTACACATGGCAGGCAAGTTCCAGGATATGCTTGGAAGGGTGCCATCCGTGGCTGCTGGCAAGCCTGGGCTGGGGACTGTGTAGGCACCTCTCTCCCATAGTCTTCTTGACCAGTGGACAAGGGGGGTGATATTTACTTCTCTTTTACTGATGGGGGAACCAATGCTCAGGAAAGCAAAATAGCTGCTAAGTGGCAGAGCCGGGATGGGAATACAGGTGTTCTGTTTCAGTGTCCAGAGCACTTTCTTCCCTCACCAGCTCTGGTTTATATGTGCATGATGTACACACTTCCTCTGACAGATTTTAGTGTCACCCAAACAGAGATATGTTTAGATTTCTGTGAATTTAACTAGTCCAATTTTCATGAGCAAATGTCCCTACCTCGATTGCTTTTGAACCGAGAAGGGTGCATCTCTGTAGTGCCAGCACGGTATGCGGTTGCAGAGCTGGCCCCTGAGCTGTGGTGACAGTCCTGGGTCATCATAGCAGGTGGAGGAGAAGCACGGGTTACTGAAGCTGGGTTCTTAGCACCTTGGCTCATGGGAAGCCTGATCAGCGTTCTGCTACAACATACTGGAGACAGGAAAGAGCTTGCTTTCAGACAGGAAGGAGCTTGCTTTTGGTGTTTGTCTTTTGTAGTTCCACCAAAAGGGCTGACTTAGTGGTGGGCAAGCCTCTGGCAAGCTCCAGAAGTGGCTGGTTGAGCCACTTTTTTGGCCAGGGTTGAATCATGTTACTCCCTTAGTAAAAGCATACATGTTTCCCCACCGTCTGTAAGGTAAGGTTCAAATTTCTTTTGGAATCCCAAACCTCTTCAACTTGGCTTGAGCCTCCCTTTGCACCTGGTCTCCTGGGAATCTCCCTCTCAGGCCACCACAGAGCCAGTCTTCCAGGCTCTGTGAATGGCCTTTGCCACTGCCTCCCTATCAGGACACTAATTGGCTTTTGAATGTCACCTGTTCCATTAGGTCTGCTTCCCCTTCCCCCCAATAGTCAGCCTTTGGTTAGTCGGCTGTGACCACTTTCTGTCTCTGCTAGACTGCCCTAATCCTTGCTTCCCTCAGCTCACATACCAATCCTTATCTCACAGGACTGTGCAGACTGCTGGGTGTGTAGAAGATGCTTGACATTTGCTGAGTTAAAGGGCTCAGGTTTTGTTTCTGCATGGGATCAGTAAATCTCTGAGCACAGTGCATTCATCGGAGACTCTTTGGAAGACTGTTTCTTTATCTTCCTCCTTTCCACTGTGGGATCACGTGAAACAGAAAGACTGCTGGGCTTGGAGTTCAAGAAACCAGGATGCTAGTCCTGATCTACTCTCCAGCCTGTGTGACCTGGGCCAGAGCAGCCTCAGTTTCCCTAGCAATGAAATGAGTGTGAGCCCACTGATCCTCTGTCGGAGTTGCACTAAACCAGGTGGGCACTAGCCTTGTGCATCTGGATGTGCTTTTTTCACCCCAGTGGCATGTGGCTTCCTTTCCTCCAGTCCCTTAAGACTGTTAATTGAGGACCGTCTGCCATAGAGTAGGGCCCTTTTGTCCATTTGACTAGAATGGCCCTAAATGTACCCAATGTTGGCGGCAGCTTCGAAAGCCTCTGAGTAATTGGATGGCATCCACTTCCCTGAGATCCCAGATATCCCACAATCTAAATGTGCTTTGAATCTCCTTTGGCATTTTGATGATTTTTCTCCTGTTACATAGGATGACCGGACAAGATTGATAAAACCAATATCATTTCTCCGTGCTTTCCTCCTCAGACCTGCCACTGTTGTGAAGGATTGTTTTTGGAAGGCCTGTGGATCACTCCAACAGTGGGTCCTCTTTTATTAGTATTTGACTTTATTTTATTAAAGATAACAGTGTCATTTGGAGTCAGTTCTTGAGGTTGAGGTGATTTAAGGGAAAACAGATCTTACCCATTTACTCTAATTCTGTGTCTGTAATGTCTACAATATTTATGGCATTAATTTCGTAGGCAATGTATTGTATACCAGAACAGCATGTTATATACATGAATGGTGGCGCCTTGACTGAAGTATGTGTCCCGTGGTAGCTTTGTCCTCAGGCACGTGACTAAATATGCACACAGATTAAATGGACAAGTGAGTGTTCAGAAACCTTGGTCTCTGGCAGGCGGCTGTGAGAGGCCAGGGTTGACATGCTGAACCGTGTTCACGACATCCCTCTTGTTCTCCATTCCTACCTCAGCTGCTCTCTGGTTCTGCTTTTTATTTCCTCCTCTGGATCATTACAAAAGGCTCCTGTGTGAATTTCTGGGTTTATGTTGTCCGTGCCCACCAGTCAAATCTCCCAATCCTGGTTACTGCCTAGTCACCCCCTTCCTCAAGGACCCTTACTCCATTGCCCGAGTCAGAAGAAAACCCTTGGCTGACACTTCCCTGCCCCTGTGTCTGCATTATTCATGTCTGCAGTATGGAGTCCCCCACCCTTCACAAACTCATCCTCCCTTCAAAACCTACTTGTGTGACTAAGAACTCCCAGGTTTCAGGGATTTCTTCTACCAAACCTTGCAGCTCTTAGTGTGGCCGAATGTATTGGTTATTTAGTGCCGTGTAACAGATTACTGTACAATGTAAAACAATAAACATATATTGTCTCCCACAGTTTCTGAAGGTCAAGAATCCGTAAGTGGCTTAGGTGGGTGGTTGTGGTTCAGGATTTTTCCTGAGGTTGTAGTCTGGCTGTCAGTCAGAACTGCAGCCATCTGAAGTTTTGACTGGGGTGGAGGATCCACTTCTAGGCTCACTCATGGGGCTCTTGGCAAGAGACCCCAGACCTTCTCTACTCAGTCCTCTCCATAGGACTGCTCAATGACATGGCAGCTGGCTTATCCAAAGTGAGTGATCAGAAAGACAAACAAAGATGGCAGCTGCAGTGCCTTTTGTAACCTAATCCTGGAAGTAAAACCCATCACTTCTGTTGGGCCCATTGACCAACTGTGGTACATTGTGGAAGATGACCGCTCGAAGATGTGACTAACAGAAAGTGAGGTCATTGGGGGCCACATTGGGTTTTGATTACCGCCCCTGCCCTGTCTTTTTGCATGTATATGTTGTTTTTCCAGCTAGTCCCAGGGATGATTAGAGATCAGAGACTGGTCTCATTCACTGCTGTTGCTCCCATACTTCATTCAAAGTGCTTTTCACAGAGCTGCTTAGTTCGTCTTCACAATAATCTGTTGGGCTTTTTAAAAACTAATTAATTAAAACAGATGCAGGAAACTAAGGTCCAGAGGTATTAGTTATCTAAGTCAATCAGCTACTATATGACAGAATTTGTGAATTCATTCCCAGGTCTTTTCTGATCTAAAACTTTGGTGTTTTTTGTTTTGTTTTGTTTTTCATTTTACACATGATTTGCCGATTATGACTTCTGTAAAATATTTGCTACAACCCGCATCCTGTCTATCAGCTTTGGCGATAATTTAGAGGAACAACTTGGGAGCAGCCAGCGGTACAGGGAAGTATTTGTATAAAGCAATTCCAAGATGGGAAAAGTTTCTAAGAGATTGTCCCAACCAATGGAAATTTCATCTTCTGGGCTTTCATCTGTTCAGCAATGGTTTAAGTGAAGCCCCTGATTTATCTGCCTGTTCTACCAAACAAGGGAGCTTCAGAGGCCCATACAAGTGTCACGTTTCAGCAGGTTTTTCTTGTGTGGTCATCCCAGGAAGTCTTGCCTGTTACCTTCTACCGCAAGACACACAAGACACTGCCTAGCACAAAACCTTGCTCATGTGTTTCAGACAAAATGAGAACAGACTCTTGGTCTTCTGGGTTTTGTGGGATTAAGTCATAATTTAAATTGGAATATCTCCTGATAAATCGTCCTAGATACCATGACTCCGTCCACAGGGAGCCTGGTGTGGTGGTGGGGGGGAGGAAAGGGAAGGAAAGAAAAGAAAAAAAGGGAAAAAAAGGAAAAGGAAAGTCCTTGCTGTACCTTCGAACACAGAGTTATGGTGGTGGAATTAAAGGAGCTTTGATTTTCTTTTTCATTTTGAACAAAACTCTGGCCCCCATAGTTGGCTTTCAAAATGTGGAATGAGTACAAGTGTTTCTAATTTCAGTCATTCTTCCTTTATTCTCTGCAAAAAGGGGAACACGACAGGTGGCTTTCTAAAACTTGAACACCTCGAGCTTTGTGTTCCCTCTCATGATCATCTTTTATGTCTGCAGGGGGCATTTAGACTTATTCTAGTAATGGTCCTTTGGGTTTTTGACTTACTGGCTGAAGATACTTTTTTTTTTTTTTTTATTCTTGATTTAGGTATGTCCTCCACCCCTTAAGCCTGGAAAAGTTTTGAGTACTGGTTTTTCAAGCTCTTTTCTTATCTCTACATGGGTATTTTTTCATTTTTTATTTTTTTTCTCCGTCACTGTCATAGGGTGGTTTAATATTACATGTCTCGCCACAGTGCATTTTCCCAAAATTGCGGAATTTCTTGGATCTCTTCAAAGAGTCCAAAAACACTGGGGAGAAGGAGAGGATGAGAAAGGGATTTGAAAAAGAATTGGGAATGAGATTTCTTAGACACTTTCATACTCTGAGGTGGTTATAAGTTGTTTTCTGCATAGATTGACATTCTCTCTCTCTTTTTTTAAATTTTTATTCATTTATTTTTAATTTTTTTTAATGTTTATTTATTTTTGAGACAGAGAGAGACAGAGCTTGAGCGGGGGAGGGACAGAGAGAGAGAGGGAGGCACAGAATCCGAAGCAGGCTCCAGGCTCTGAGCTGTCAGCACAAGGCCCGACTCAGGGCTTGAACTCGTGAACCGTGAGATCATGACTTGAGCTGAAGTCTGCCACTTAACTGACTGAGCCACCCAGGTGCCCCAAATGTTTATTTATTTTTGAGAGAGAGAGAGAGCACGAGTGGGGTGGTGCAGAGAGAGGGGGGCATGACAGAGGATCTGAAGCAGGTTCGTGCTGACAGGAGAGCCTGACGTGGGGCTTGAACTCGTGAACCATGAGATCATGACCTGAGCCAAAGTTGGACGCTCAACCAACTGAGCCACCGAGGTGCCCCAGATTGACATTATGTTGAGCAGCTGTACTCTGAGTCAAATTCTTTTCTCTGGAGCTCTGAGGAAGTTCCCATTCTGATGACGGTAGTATTCTCTCTCACTATTTTGTTTCCATGTCCGCATATGTCTATATGCAAATAATACTTAAATATTCATGTGGAGACATACCTGCAAGCACAAAATATTTCCAGAAACGTCCATATTTATGTGCAGTTCCTTCCTCTCACCCCTGCCAATATAAATGGGCATTTAAAACTTCAGGGGAGCAATTATTAGTCCTTGAGAGAAGTTACCTGGTCAGGTGGCTTTGGTCAGTTTAGGTACATTTTACAGGGCCTACCCAGACATAATTCCTAGGAATGCCGCAGGTAAGACCCGACACCAGAAAGAAAACACAGTTTGGAGCAGGAAGAGGAGTGTCCCTTTTGAAAGGATTTCCTTAGCACCCAAGGGTTGCTTTGCCCCTGGAGGGAAAGTACACAAATCCAGAGAGGATATATGCAAAAGGAATTAAGCGACCTGGCATGCTGACCTCATTACCCTCTGATACGTATACCCTCACTTACAACAAACATGGTGACAATCATAGTTATTAGTATGTAAAGCCATTAGCTATTTTCCCAGTACTGCATGGGTTCTGTCTTTGACTTCACAACATCCCTGCCCCCAAGTCCACTCCTTTACCACCATGAAGAAGTAAGTCCTGTTCATTTTGTAAAGAGAGAGGGTAGTAGTAGCTCAGTGACTAAATGGTGTAACTAGCTCAAACTGGGAAAGCAGAATTTCAAACCCAACGCTTTTTTTATCGCCCAAGAACCCAAGCCTTTTTGACTTCTAATTTAGTACACTTCCCTGCCTCTGTCCCTAACTTAACTGCGCGTTCACTAGCTTGACTTCATAAAAGGGGAATCATATATTTTTGGTTCTATTATTGCTTCTTTCTTTCATTCCTGCTCCCATATTTCATGAGGTCAAGACCGTAGACGCTTTTGTGTTTCTAGTTTCCATTCCATTCTCAGAATATGACAGACATTGACAGACACTGGAAATCATGGTAGTTGAAAATATGCCCACAGAATCTTTGACATTCCCTTCAGAAGATGGAGCCTATTCTCCTTGGATGTGGGCTGGCCTTAGTGACCCATTTCTAACAAGTAGAAAAAAGTAAAGATGACAATGTGTGTCTTTAGAGACTAGATATAAAAGGCACCATGGCTTCCTCCTTGCTCTCTCTACTGGATCACTCGCACCAAGGGAAGTTAGCTGCCCTGTTATGAGGACATTTAGGATGTCCTATGGAGAGGCCCATGTGGTGAGAAACTGAGGCCTCTGGTCAAGAATTTGGAAATGGATTATTTAACCCCAGTCAAGCCTTCAGTTAATTACTTAACAGCTGCCTCACCAAAGACCCTGCATTAGAAATACCCAGCCCCACCATGCCTGAACTCCCACCTCACAGAAACTGAAAGATAAGAAATGCTTGTTTTAAGTTCTGGGTGTTGTGTTATGTAATAACACACAAAGTAATATAGAAATGAAAGGATACGAACCCCAAAGAGCTCCGGGCCTATGCTTCACGTCGTTGATGTTACTGACTCAATGATACAAACTGTGATTTATAGACACCAGCTATTTCTCTGTTGTTTTCTTTCAACTCTGAGAAAATCTACAGCAGTTTTGAGTGTTTTCCAAATGATATAATACCGGGGGATCATTTAAAAACCCACGATCGAAGGCCCCACACAGGCCCATGAAATGGAACAGTCTAAGGACGGGGTTTTGGAATTTCCATTTCCAAAAACCCCTTTGAGATGATTCAGATGCAGACAGCCTGAGCTTGTCCAAGGAGTACTGTTTGGGAACCACTGAACTAGAACACTTTCCCCTTATTTCAGTTCTGATCGTGAAGATTTAATTTGGTTTAGTTCTCTTGTAGGGCCTCATCTTAACGTCTTCCATGATAGGGGAGCATGCCTTGGAATGAAAAACTGTTGTCAGATCTGCAGCTCGATGCCCCCTGCAAGCCCCATTTTGTGTTTGGCATGGAGCCCACGTCAGACCAGGGCTGTTCTGTTCAGGCATCACGTGGGACCAAGAACAGAGAAGAGAGGTTCCAATGCAAATGTTGAGTCTACTGCCTGGTATTAGTCTCAAAATTAGGCATGTTTCTGTTTAAGTGTCTCCCCATGTATACAGATCTCAGGAGGCTCCTTTGGGAAAGGAAGGAGCACAGAGGAGAATTGATAGCTATGGAGAGCACTCTGGGGGACACTTGTTGGCCTTCTAAAATGACGGAAGAAGTCCCAGTCCCACACTCCGCTCAGTAGGTGCTGACAGAGTTCTGGCACAAGCAGAGCGTATTTTAAAAACGTGTTGTTAGTTCTTCGGTGAAATATTCTAATCCTAACAAAAAATCACTTCTTCATCCAACGTGGATACTCCTGGGAGGTCACTGTCCCTGGGCACTGTCCAGGTGCCACAGAGGAGCCTGGGGCTCTATCCTGTGATGTACAGTGCTTTTCCACAATGGTGGTGATAGAGCTGGACCTTGAGTCTGCACCTGTATATTCTTACAGCTTCTTGGTGATCCGTGTACGATGACCGAGGAGGTAAATCACACAGACAACATCTAGCATATGGAAAGGTAAATTTTTAGTAAGCTCCTAAATAGGACTCTGATCCTCAAAAAAAGAACAAACAAAAGAAACAAATAAAATTAGTTCTTCAGACATCGTGACTAAATACTGGGTATAACTTCTGTGATGTATACCATCTGGATGTCTCTGCCAAGTGTCAATGTTTGTTGTATGATCTGCATTTTTTTTGTTTTGTTTGTTTTTTTATTTGTTTTTGAGAGAGAGCATGAGTCGAGGAGGGGCAGAGAGAGAGAGAGAGAGAGAGAGAGAGAGAGAGAGTGAGAGGAAGACATAGAATTTGAAACAGGCTGTAGGCTCTGAGCTGTCTGCACAGAGCCCAACGCAGGGCTCAAACTCGGGAATGGCGAGATCATGACCTCAGCTGATGTCGGACGTTCAACCGACTGAGCCATCCAGGCTCCCCTGATCTGCATTTTTAAAATTTTTTTTAATGTTTTATTTTATTTTTGAGAGAGAAGGAGACAGTGTCCAAGTGGGGGAGAGGCAGAGAGAGGGGGAGACATAGACCTGAAGCAGGCTCCAGGCTCTGAGCTGTCAGCACAGAGCCCTGATACAGGGCCCGAACTTGTGAGCCACGAGACATGACCTGAGCCAAAGTTGAATGCTCAGCCACCCAGACACCCCTGTGATCTGCATTTTTTTAAAGAGAAAAAGTCTGGGGGTTGGGGGTGGGTGTTGAGTGTTCCTATTTCCCCCATGAGCTTTGATCTAAAGTCTCTTCTGGTACCACGCAAGTATGTGACCTTGGAAAAGTCACTTTCCTGCTTTAGAACTCAAGTCTTCCCATTAGACAAAGGAGAGATGTAGACACATCTGTGATCCAAGTTGTTATCTAAAGCAGTGAATCAATCAGCACTGTATTAGTTGACTAGGGGTGCTCTAATGAAATATCACAGACTGGGTGGCTTCAACAACAGATTTATTTCCTCACAGTATTGGAGGCTGGGAATCCGAGATCAAGGTGTCAGCAGGTTTAGTTTCTCCTGAGACCTCTCTCCCTGTCTTGCAGATGCCTTTCTTCTCACTGTATCCTCACATGGCCTTTCCTCTCTGTACATGAGTTCCTAATGTCTCTTTGTCCAATTTCTTCTTCTTTTTTTTTTTAACTGTTTATTTATTTATTTTTGAGAGAGAGGGCACACGGGAGGCACTGTTAGTTCAGAGCCCGATATGGGTAGGGCTTGAACTCACCAACCTTGAGATCATGACTTGAGCAGAAACTAAGAGTTGGACACCCAAGTGACTGAGCCACCCAGGTGCCCCACCCATTTCCTCTTCTTATAAGGACACAAGACAAATTGGATTAGGACCTACCCCAATGGTGTCATTTTAACTTAATCATTTCTTTAAAGTCCCCATCTTTAAATATAGTCCCATTCGGAGATACTGGGGGTTAGAGCTTCAAAACAGCGAATTGGGGGGAATACAATTCAGCCCATAACAAGCATCCAGATTACCTTCACAATTATTAGAGATCCATTGTGAAGCACTGGCTGGGGGTAGATGTGGGGCAGTGTTGGGTATCTATAGCAGAGGTAGAACAGATAGAATCAGCCCCCTTGAGGCATCTGGTCGTTTCCCCACTTTTCCAGAGAAAAGTTCTGAGATTATCTCTGGAGTTCAGTAGAGTCAAAGTTAAAGTCACAGAATGCTAGCAATAAAGGAGACCTTCAAATAATGCCCCTATTTAATATTAAAAGAAGTGGAGGGCTAGAGAGGTGTTGCACTATGTTTATAATTAGGTCTCGATTTACAACTCAATTACATCTGCTCAAAGACAAATCAGAGTATATAATTCATAGTTTCTGACCTCAGTGTTGCCTCACTCCAACACCTCTGAGACACCCCAACTTAGGAGTGGTATGACATTTTTCCAAGCTCCAAGGAGGAGAGGATATGATGGTACTTCACCGGGATGTGCTAAGAACATTCCCAAAATAGTGACGTTCTGTAATCAAAAGCTTTTTGTCGAGGGAGAGGGCTTTTTCAACACTTTCTTCTTGCTCTCCCAAAGGAGGGCAGTTTTCTCACTATGAGTTATAGGATCAAGGGTAGTATATCTATAAATTGGCAGAGTTTTTCTTTATAGTTAAACAGGTGAAAAATAACCAGAAACAATAATAAAAGTGATCCATTTAGCTCTTTAGTTTAATTCCAGAGTTAGGACTAGAAACAATTTTTGGTGTCTAAAACTTTTAGAAACCAACAGACTGTTGAAATGTACTAAGAAATTACATCCAATTGCTATCATTTCTTTTCTGGAGTCCATAAGTGGCTTGAGATTCAGAGATGTGACCTGGCACTTTCTCTGGGTTAAGTGGAATAAAATTTGCAAATATTGGTTGTATACTTTCAAGAAATTTTTTAGGGGCGCCTGGGTGGCTCAGTCAGTTGAGCGTCTGACTTCTGCTCAGATCTCAATCTCACAGCTTGTGAGCTCGAGCCCTGCGTTGGGCTCTGTGCTGACAGCTCAGAGCCTGGAGCCTGCTTCGGATTCTGTGTCTGCCTCTCTCTCTGCCCCTTCCCACTCATCTTTTTCTCTCTCTCACAAAAATAAACGTTAAAAAAATTTTTTTTAAAAAGAAATTTTTTGAAGATCATGGGTATATCAAATAAGAATAATCCTGTCAGGTATCTCTACCTGTGATAGAAAACAATGGTTTACATAATTCAACAGACATCTCAATTTGTCCTGGGAAAGAAATTCTGGGAGCATCATATTGGTGGTCCCCATTTGTCTTACTCCCATGATAAAATATCTAGCATGTACCCTCGTTAGCCTACTGAGAGAAAGGCTGCCAGCTTTTCCCAGAATCTGAAACAGGGACATCTGTGTTTAAGGACTGGCTACTTCTTATTTATAAAGTGAATTATCTGAGTGTAAAAATAGAGATATTTTTTAATATTGTGCCAGAATGATCTGACCCTTTTATTGTATGTCTGCTGTTCATGAGACAGAATATTTGCACCACAGACCCACTGCCTATTTTCAGAGAGTTCCAAAATGATTTATTCATTCAACAAATATTTTAGTGAGGCATCCTGTGCTAGCCCCTAGCGACCGAGCAGTGAACAACAACAACAAAGACATGCCCTGTTATTGTAGTGAGAAAGATAGGCCTTCATAAAATAATTTCACATTTGAAAGGAAAACTGCAAGTTGGGCTACACTTTCCAAAAGAAATGAACGTGATTCTGGGAGATTCAGAAGCAGATAAGCAAGGAGCCTGCCCCAGGCTGGAAGGCGTCCCTGGGAACCTCATTCTGGGCTGAGAAATGGTGGGGGAGGGGGAGGCTAAGCCAGAAGGCCTGAGCTGTGGTGACAGGAGACCAGGGTCACACAGAGGGAAGGGCATGTACCTGAAGGAGGCATAATGGAAAACAACAGGTTGGCAAGGAAAGATTTTGGGTTTTTGTGTGTCCTCTTTCCTTTTCTGGTGTGACTTTGGGAAAAATCACCTCACTTCTTTAGGCCTCATGCCTTTATTTGCATGAATGACAGAATCTGAGGTTACCCCAGAGTCCCTGAACTAGATTCTTTCATTCACACAGATTGCCCAAGCACCTACTGTGTACCGGGTAATCTGATTGGTCCTGCGATTCAAAGGTGAATTAACTGGGATCATTGACCTCAAGCAGCTGGATCCAGCAGCAGAGACCAACAGAGGAGACAGCCGATTGTGGTGTTGTGTTGTGGGTGTCACGGGAAGACGGATGACCGTGGGATTAGCCCCGGTGGGAGGAGGATGGCAGTCTGGAAGACTTCACAGAGAAAAAGACCTTTCAGCAGAAAACGGGGAAGTCAGCCTGGGCAGTCAGCAAGGTAGGAAACGATTCTTGGAGACTGGACATCTTCACTGGGACAATAATGTGTAACAGTACTCTAAAGTGCTGATGATGCAGGCATGCCCTTTTGAGATTCTATGTGCACCCCAGTTTCCAGGGATGGTTATGGAAATGCTTGCCTCTAATCTCCTTACTGCATGAGGCTGGGGAAGAGTGCAAATTTTTCCTGTGCTCTGGCTTGGTTTCCCATCTGTCAGAAAATGCCCTTTACACAGCAGGGTTCGAGCGACTTAATTATTGTTTGTGGGATATTTGGAAGTTCAGGTCAAGGATGAATTTCTGTTGCAAAACTGAAGGCACACAAGTAAGATGTTTAAAAATGAAGTGCAGGGTTTTCTTTGTTTTCATTTTGGTTTTGGGGGGGGTTTTGTTTCATTTCGTTTTTGTAGGGAAGGATCTTAATGGCTTTATATGCTTCCCTAGTTGGGTCAGATTGTCAGAATATTCTGTTATCCACCAGAGAAAGACAAGACGACTTTTTTAGAGATGCTCTAAAATTATTTTCTGTTTATTCTCTTAAATATTTGGCTTGAACAGAGTCTCCTTGCCAGGATACAGTTAGCATTCCTGCGGTGTTTTAAAAGCTGGCCAAGAGACTGGCATGAGAGGAGAAAACCCTCGCAACTTGAAGTGTTGCTGGATATTGAGTTGTGGTTGCTTAGTCTAAACGTGATGAGAAACAGAAAAAAAAAACAAAACTGACAGTATTGATTTTAAAATTTGTTCCCTTCCGGGGCACCTGAGTGGCTCATTCGGTTAAGCATCCAACTCTTGATTTCAACTCAGGTTATGATCTCACGGTTCATGGGTTCCAGCCCCGTGTTAGGCTCTGTGCTGACAGCATATAACCTGGTTGGGATCTTCCCCCTCTCTCTCTGCCCACTCCCCCGCCCCCCTTAAATAAATAAACTTTAAAAATAAAATAAAATAAAATCCTACCTTCCAAAAGGACTGGAAGTTCTCAAAAAAAGACCTGAGTGTAACATGATGACCACTACAATACAGGACAAAGCCAAACGTCACAAGAAGTTCCGTTTTGGTTTTTTTTTTTCTGTTTGTTTAATTTTTTTGATCAAGGTATGTAACTATTGTTAATATTGTTATTGTTTTGGGGCATGAATTTTAGGTGAAAGATTCCTGGCAGTCTAAGCAAAAAAGGGAAAAATGGTTGCCTAGCAACTTGCATTGACTGATAAAAAAGGAAACAGGTCAGCCTGTCAGGAGATACAGTCTTTAGTATATTTATTATGCTGATTTTCATACTGTAAATATTGAAGAATAGTATTTTCCATAGCTTCCATAAGCTTCCCAGCCAATGGCAAACTCTCCTTGATGAGACAGCTTTTTTACATTGACCTTCAGTAAAATCTTATACTGGGTTGAAGGCATTGTGTTTTTTTTTTTTTTTTATTTGGGGACATAGCTAAGGCAGTCCAGGTTTGTAGTTTTCTATTATGATTCAATACAAGGAAAAATACCAGTAAGTGGATGGGTATTACTGTGTTTCAATGTTTTAAAACCTGTGTGTTCCTGAGAACGGCCTGGGGCCCTTGTTAAAATATAGATCCAATGCCTGCTCCAGATTTGCTGAATCAAAGTCTGTAGCAAGGGGCCTGGGTGTATATTTAACAAATATACCAGGTGATTTCTTAACGCTCAAGCAAGTTTAGGGAGCACTGCCATAAATGGTTTTCCTTGATGGTTTTTTCCTCTCAGTTGGGCTTTGTAACAGTCATTTTGAGCATAAATTGTGATAGGAGCCTGAGGCAAGTGAGGTGATGAAGCCAGTTTAATTAGCTGGTCTGGAACCATAATGTCATTTCCCTTTCTCAAGCCGTGGTGCTTCGGGATGCTGTCCGTGAGTTCCCTCTGGGCGCCTTCTCATCTGTTACACCATCCATCCTTCTAACGTGTCCACGTGGTGGGCAGAGCAAGTATAACACTGTATTTCGTCCTTTTTAAGATGCATGTTTCCCCACAGTTCTACATCTCTAAAATTAGTCTGCATTTTAGAATCGACCGGGTATGAATTTGGTGACGCTTTGTCTTAGTGATATATAAAATCGTAGTGTCAACTTTATACTCAAAGGTGTCAGAGATCAGATAATCTGTAGCTGTTCCTTTTACAGATGAGGCATCAGAGACACCGAGAGGGTGAGGTGACCGAGGAAATCCACTGCCAGTTGGGGGAGCCCAGTGTCAGACCCCACTCTCTATCCTTGCAGTAATTATGTATGCCTGAGTAACCAATTATCCCCAAACTTAGTGGCTTAAAGCAGCATCGGACATGGATGATCTCACACAGCTCCTTGGGGCCAGGCATGTAGGATTGGCTTGGCTGGGGTCTTCTGGCTTAGGGCCTCTCATGAAAGTGCAGATTTGACATTGGTTGTACAGTCATCTGCAACCTTGACTGGGGCTGGAGGTTCCACTTACAGGCTGGCTCACTCACTTGGTTGGCCAGTTGGTGCTGACATGGGGGGGGGGGGGGCGGGGGAAGCCTCAGTTCATTTCCACGTGGGCCTCTCCACAAGTTCTTCCAGGTGCCCACACCATGGTGACTAGCTTCCCCCAGAGTAAGTGATCCAAAGGACCAAGGCAGGAAAATGTTAAATGCCTTTTATGACCTCACTTCCAAAGTTGCATAATGTCACTCTTACACATGCAGTTTGCCACACAGACCTGACTCTGTTCAAAGGGAGTACACAAGGGCACGGATATCAGGAAGGGAGGCTCCGTGGGGGCTGGCTGTTTCCTTCACACCACACTGCTTTTCCAATATCACTCTGTCCTGCCTGATCAGCTTGGCCCTCTCGTATTCTTAGGTCAGGTTCTCAAATTGAATGGATGAAAACTCTTTGGGATTTATGCCCCATTCTGGCACCTGTAAAATTTTAATGTGCCTACAAATTTTCTGGGTCTCCTGTTAAAACACAAACCCTGATCCAGTAGGTCTTAACGCAGCCTGAGATCCTGCATTCTGACTGGCTCCCGTATAATCCCCTTGCTTCTGGCCCTCCTCCTCTCATTTTGGCAGAGAGACAGATGGTTTGGGGAGAAGGAACTAGGGAAACCAGCCTGTTTCACCATGCTGGTTGAGGAAAGGAGAGGTATGAAGCCGATAAGAACCCCTGAATTATTAGGTAGGCAGCTCACTGCAGCTGTGAGCTTCTTCACAGTGAAGGTCAGGTTTCAGACAGCAACAGCTGGGTGCTCAAAATGGCGAGGTAATTAGCTCGAGGGGGGTTGGGGGGTGTGGGATGGAACACAAACAGTGCTTAAAATGAAACGTGTCAATGCATTATTCAGAGCTCAGATGCCCATTGGTAGATTGTTCATCCTCCTTTTTTGCCTCTCCCCTCTCCCCTCTCCCTTCTCCCTCTTACATACACACACATCAGCTAGCACTCAGGAAAACTCTAGACTCACAATTTATTTCCCCGAACAAGATGAAAATCAGAGGTGAAGTCCCCTAAGTGCTCCTACTTTAAGCTACTTTGCTGTGATCTAGAATGCTGGCCCTCTGCCTTTCTTCTTGCCCACGGCAAACTTTCTGCCTTGTGTCTTTCTACACATCACTTAAGAGGAGCATATTAGACTGTAAGCTCAGCAAGAGAGGGGCTGTGTCATTTTTGTTCATCTCTCTATGTAATATCACACACACATGCATATATTATAAATGAATAGAGGAGTGAATAAACCATCCTAACAGGTAAGAGTGACCTTGAGCCTTGTGATGGAACACAGGGGCCTCCATTTTCACATTCTAGTGGTTGCCGGGGACCTTGGGAAGGGGTTCAAGTTTATCACCTACCACTTCCTTATCCGCCATGCCAGTCTGTAACTGTAGAAGCTGAAAACTGCTGTTTACTCAGCACTTACTGTATGCGAAGCACGTACACCATTAAGCTTCCAACAACCTGAGAGGAAGGTAATCATTGCTCCCAGTTTGCAGAAGAGGAAGCCAAGCCTGTGAGATATGCTTATATAGCTAGTCAGTAGTAGTTTTGCAGTCTGTCTCAACCTGGTTTCAGCCTAAAGCTGCTACTTGGTGCCCACCATTGCAGAATAAGATGTCTAGGGAAGGCAACAGAATGATAGACTACTGAAGCTGGAAGGGCTCTCAACACTGAGTTCACATACATACTTGGCATCTGTCCTTGGTGCTGTGGGGGAGCACTGAGATGCATTTCATGAGAAGAAGAGTCCACACATTAATGGGACATAGATAGAAATCTCAGTCATTATCTAGAGCTATCTGTTAAAAACCAACCAGTCCACACATGGCTGGTGGGAATGCAACATGGTACAGCCACTTTGGAAAACAGTGTGACACTTTATAAGAAAGATAAATACATACACTTAACAAATAGCACAGCTGTCACGCTCCTGAGTATTTATGTGAGAGAAAAGGAAAGTATGTCCACACAAAGGCCTGGACACAGATGTTTGCAAGTTTTATTCATGTTAGCAAAAAACTAGAAACAACCCAACTGTGTGTCAGCTGTTGAGTGGATAAACAAAATGTCCTGTCCATGAAAGGGATGCCATGAGAGGAGCAAGCTATTGATTTGATGAATTCAACGACATGGATGAATGTTAAAAAAGTGTCAGGCTAAGTGAAAGACAGCCATGGAAGGCTACATTCTTTGTCATGTATGTGCCAGACAGGAAATGACAAAACTATAGGGACAGAAATCAGGTCAGAAATGCCCCGGGTTTAGGAATGGGCTTGACTACAAAGGGGCATGAGGAAATTCTGGGGGGTGGTGGAAATCTTCTGTGTCTTAATTGTGGCTATAGTTATAAAACTGTAGACCTTTGTCTAACTCATCAAACTGTATCTTTCAGAGGGATGAATTTTATTGTCTATAAGTTATACCTCAGGAAACATGACTTTAAGAAATATATCGGCCAGCCCAAACCCACCATTTTCCAGATGGGGAAACTTGTCCCAGATGAGGAAATGACTTGCTCCAGCAGATGTGAATTGAGAATACAGGTTTCTCGGTCCCCAGTCCTGAGGCAGAAGTGAGCTGGAACTTTGGCCTCCTGTCTTAGACCACAGCACATTGTAGCTAGGCCAGGAGTGTTCATCCCCAGCTCTCAGTGTGGCATCAGGGGTGACTTTTCAAAACTCGACCTCTACTGCACTGCTCTTCAGGCTGTCGACCTGCAGTTTGGAAAGAGTAATTAGAAAAAAAGAGTAAATTTGTATGTAGCCAGCATCCGAGAGTGTAAAACTCCAGGAATAAGCCTCTATATACATATTCCATTCCACTTTTTTTTTGGGAAAGAGGGAGAACAGACAAAACAGTAAGTTAATTTATCTGGAATCATGCCTTATAGGACATTGCTGCCCAGTCACTCCAGGAAGAACAAAATATCCTAGAGATTCACACCAACATCTTGTTGCAGAAAGCAGGTGGGATTTGGAGTAAAGCCAGACCTGAGTTTAGTTCCTAAATCTTTTCCTTTCTAACTTCATGTCCTTGAGTAGCCACTTAACTTCTCTGTCTGTAAGATAATGACCATAATTCCTACCTCACAGGGTTTTTATGAGGTTTAAATCAGAGAATGGTAAATACAGTATCTAGTCTGGCTGTGATAGACTTGTCTAGGGCATTCATCACTGGGCCATGTGCTTTACATACATTATCCTAAACCTTAACAGTCCTTATCCCCCTTGTGGAGATGATCAGCCTACGGTAAATAATCTGCCTGCAAATGATCTACCACCTGGCCAGAACCACTGGGCTGTGTGTAGATCTCAGTAAATGATGGTGGATCTTAATTGAGCCCTGTTTATAAAATAATTGGGTAGGGAGATTGGGAAGAAATGAAATTCTGCTTCTTAGTTTGAGAGAAAGCATAATTATTAATTATTATTTGCTTTTTTTTATTAAAAAAATTTTTTTAACCATTTTTATTTATTTTTGAGACAGAGAGAGACAGAGCATGAACGGGGGAGGGGCAGAGAGAGAGGGAGACACAGAATGGGAAGCAGGCTCCAGGCTCCGAGCCATCAGCCCAGAGCCCGACGCGGGGCTCGAACTCATGGACTGCGAGATCATGACCTGAGCTGAAGTCGGACGCTTAACCGACTGAGTCTCCCAGGCGCCCCTATTATTTGCTTTTTAAGAAAGAATAGGAAGACTGTTGAGGCCAAAATTTGGACCCCGAGTCAGGGTCAAACTCCCAGTTGAAGAGAACGTGTCCTCCCCTTAGCCTTTTTGTCCAGGGAGAATACTCCAACAACCCAAAAGACTTTGCACTATCTAGGGCCCAGCTAAAACCAGAGAGGTAGGGAGGCTTTCCACCTGCTCCTCGGCAGGGTGACCCTCTGCAGACATTCTCTGTACTCTCAAACCCTGCCTGCCTTCTAAGATTTAGAGGCTGGCTTAAGAGTTACTGAAAAGGGCTGATTTTATTAAGCTTATCTGTTTTTCTTCCTTTGTAGCTGGAATAGCATACCAGATAAGTTTTCCATCTTCATTTGAAAACCTTTCTCAGTCCGTCACACAGCCAGTTATCGGCCTAGATTTACAAACCACCAACAAGTTTTAATAACCTAAGACAACTGGCAAAATACCAATTGGCAAACTTGCCAAAGACCATAGAATTGGGTGTTTAAATTCCACCATTATACGCTTCATGTGCCTGGGCTCAATTTCCTTTCCTAATCATTGTCTTCCAGTGTGAAGTGGCCAGTTGGGCTTAACGGATTCATCAAGCATGGTGTACCATTTAGTGTCATGGATCTTATACACAAAGGCCATACATAATGTGGGCTGAAAGTCAGCATACTAGGTTCCTATATAGAGAGAATATGATCAATGTTAAATCTGTATGTGGAGTGAAAAGCACAGGATATTTTAGGTACCCTAGATTTCTCTACTACCCAGGGTAGAATTACCTTCTTAAGTGATTTTAGGAGCCTGAGGACCAGAAAAACTATTGTCAAGGCTGGTGGTCAAAGTGGGAGACTATTAAGACAGAATCCCAACACCAGCCCAGAGCTGTTTCCACTAGCCCACACCACATTTCCTTTGTGTTGGTTATTTAATAAATTCATTTCACAACCCGTAGAGCACAGTAGGAAACAATGCAATTACTGAACCATAGGAACACAGCTGCCAACATCTTGTTGATTCAGAATTGTCCAAACACTTCCATGTGGGGGCGGGATTGATGCAATTTGCTGGTTCAACAGTTGACATTGATAAATTGGAGTTTCATTTCCTCAGCCTTCTGTTGGAGGTGCTAATGAGCGTTGAAAGGCTGGAGAAACGCAGGAGGGAGACAAGGGAGAACCTTGCCTGATCTACATACTAAGTAATTGAGCCTGTATGATGTAGGCTTGACACGGCTAGGGAATAGGTGGACTCACTGAAGGCACTAATAAAGGCGAAATAAAATTAGCACCATGAATTTTTTTTTAAAACGATTTAAGTTCTACTCGCAGATTGTGTAGGCTGGTATCCTCATTTATTAGAGAGAATGTTTGCTTTTCCTAATACTCTTTTGCATGTTTCCTTTTCTATTTCGTGGGGCAGTTTGCCAAGATTCCTTGGCTTCTGGAAAATGAGGGGGTTGGACCAGATGATCTCTGAGGTCCCTTACACGCTCCATTTTTTTACTTCCTTGGCAAGAGAATTTGCCCGAAATGAATTGCATTCCCCCCACACACATTTATCCAAGCCTCTGTTTTCCCATTCATCTTCTTCTTCATTCAAAAAGCACTTGGGATGCTTACTGGGTGCCAGTTACTGTGCTAAGAACTGGTAATAGAGTGGAAAGTAGGCCAGGGCACCACTGGGCCCCTTCTCTCAGGAGTTTACATTGCAATAGCGAGACAGGTGAGTAAGTAGAGCAGGTCAGAGACATGCTGGGGGTGCACACAGCAGTATCAAAGCACACACGAAGTTCCCTAAGTTGGACATCATCGTGGAAAGCTATTCGGAGCAGTAATATTTTTAAGTTGCTCCTGAAATAAGAAGGCGAAGATTGGGAGGACGTCTTTGGATGGACTTTCTTCTGTGTCCTCCCAGGACTTTTTGAGCATCTTTTCTCTCTGTAGTTTCTAGAAGGGGTTTATGGGAATGTCATAAAACACAGGCATGGCTTGATGTGGGAACACAACATAGATAAAAGAATGACTTTTGGAGAAGGGGTAACAGTCAAGGCTGATGTTATAAAACATTTTTTGTTTAAACAAAAATCTTAAAAATATTTCCTTTAGGGGCACCTGAGTGGCTCACTTGGTAAAGCATCTGGCTTCAGCTCAGGGCCTGATCTTAAGGTTTGTGGGTTCGAGCCCTGCATTGGGCTCTGTGCTAACAGCTCAGAGCCTGGAACCTGCTTCAGGTTCTGTGTTTCCCTCTTTCTCTGCCCTTCCCCCACTTACACTCTGTGTCTCTTTCTCAAAAATAAACATTATATATTTATATATATAAACATATTTATTTTGTAATTTCCTCCTTAAATAAGGAGTCTGTGGACTACTTATTAAACTCAATCACATCTTTATGAACATCAGCTATTTTAATCATATTAGAGTTGAAAATCTTTTAAAAGTTGTCTCTATTCATTTTATACATAAAGCAAAACTAGAAAAGTTTTAACTAGAAAAGTTAATTTTTTTTTTTCCAGAATTCAGATAGTTTAATAGCAGAAGTAGCTCTAGAACTCACCCCACATCCCCAAACCACCTTCTTTGTTTGGAGGTTAACTCAAGATACTACCTTGACTAGAAAGCTTTCTCCCATACTGTACTCTTTCCCACTTTGACAACAAACTCCAGCTTTCCCTCATAGTTTTTGCCAAGTTATTTGAAGTCTTATTACACCTCCTGACATTCATTAGTAATTTATTGTTTCTTCTTTAATCCAACAAATGTTCATTGAACTTTTATAATGAGGGCCTTAAGTACCATGGAACATTGTTCTTACACTGAGCGAGTTTGCAGTCTGAGGGGAAGGTGGATGCCGTGGTTTTACAGGATGAAATCTTAAGTTCTTCCTTTGGGATTTAAGTCCCTCAGTGAGCTGACCCTATTCTTACTGTCCAGGATTCTCTTGATGAAACTGGGTATACTGCCAGCACAAGACATTGCTACTTTTACTGACAGAGTTCCCACAGAAACAAATTCCTAGTAAACATAGCAGCCTAGAGAGGATTTTTGTCTTTTTGGACGAAAGATCGATCCATAGGCTATCTGTGGGATAGCCTTCTCGTGGAAGTATTTGTTATTACTTCCAGGATTTTTATATTTTCTCATCCTTTGAATCTGTTAATTTATTCAAAGCGAGAAATCAGTTTGAATAAAATGGGTTGGCATGGGCTTTCAAAATTAACCTTTTACACATACGAATTACAAAATTCGTAATTAGATATACGAAAGTCCAAGCCAGCCAAGAATAATCTTTTTCCTTCTCTCCAGCTCTCAGAAGAGTAGATTTATCTTGGAGAAATGCATTTTGTTAAGCTGTGAGTAGATGCAGTTAGGAATTCTCCAGCTGCAAGTAATTTTAGAGATTATCAGACATTGATTTACTCAATATTTTTAAAGCAAATTGGAATTTTTTTTTTTTTGTTTTTGGTATGGCATTAATTAAAATTAAGCTGTTCTAAGTGGAATTTCTTTGCAGGTAATCTTGATTTTCTTTATTTTAAACGTGCTTGGTTCAGGCCACCTATAAATAAACCAGAGCTCAGAATATTCAGTGTGAAAATAATATGCATAAAAATGCAGATTTAACTGTGAACAAATACTATACTAGCTTGTAAATGTGTCAAAAATCTAACATATTATGTTATCATATTCTATCATATCTGTTTAGTAGAAACTATAGAAATCAAATGTCAGCCAATTGTTGGCATTCGTATGATGATCAGGCTGTCCTGTGAAGGATTTATGTCTACACTTATAGCGTGTTTCGCCACCTCTGTCTGGTAGCACTTGACTCTTAAACCTGGGCATCAGAGCATTGGTTTAAGAATTTGGAAGTGTTGGTCTAGTCATGACCCTGACACTAGCTTTGTGAGTTTTAGCTACTAGCGGTGCCTCTCTGGCCTTCACTTCTCATGAATGCCAAATGCAGTGGTTAGACTAGACGTTCTAAGGACCCATGTACTTTTGAGATGGATGAATGTGAGCGATGGGATGTTTCCTTTCGTTGTGCACCCAGAGAAGAAAAAGCCGTGAAAGGTAAAGTGACCTGCTCTTGGCCACAGGGAGAGTCACCAGCTCAATAGGAATGGCCAGGCTCTTTTAGATCATTCGTGTGGCCTCACAGTCACCCTGGTAACACCTACCTACCTAGGATTGTTTACAAAGCCTGGTCATTTGCATTTGCCCTTCTGTCTGTTGGTATAACTTCTAGGTGGGTATTTAAAAGTGCGGGAGTAATAAAGTTAGTTGGCAGAATCCCATTTTAATCATCCCACCATGCAATCAAAATTGGTGTCCTAGGGGCACCTGGGTGGCTCAGTCGGTTAAGCGTCTGACTTCAGCTTAGGTCGTGATCTCGTGCTCCGTGAGTTCGAGCCCCGTGTCGGGCTCTGTGCTGACAGCTCAGAACCTGGAGCCTGCTTCCGATTCTGTGTCTCCCTCTCTCTCTCACCCTCTCCCCATTCATGCTCTGTCTCTCTCTGTCTCAAAAATAAATAAACGCTAAAAAAAACAATTTAAAAAAATTGGTGTCCTAAATACCTTTTCTATTGAAGCTTATTTTGAAGAGAAACCCCAAATTACAGTGAAGCAGTAGAAGCCACTCTCCAGGGTATCACAGGTTCTTCTTTTCAACCACATCTGAAAACAACTCCTATTAAGAATGAAGAATTTAAGCAGATTCACCACTCCCTATTTTCCTTTGGATTGATACTATTTAAGCATGCTTGGGGCATGTGCAATAAGCATCTATTGGCTTCCTATTAATGATGCCTCTTGGTGGCCTCACATTTAGCAATAAGAGGGATATGTATTTGTTTGTTTAGAATCAAATTACAGGGGCACCTGGGTGGCTCAATCATTAAGCATCTGACTCTTGATTTCAGTTCAGGTCATGATCTCATGGTGCGTGAGTTCAAACCCCGGTCAGGCTCTGCACTGACCGTGTGGAGCCTGCTTGAGACTCTCTCTCTGCCCCTACTTTCTCTCTCTCTCTTTCAAAATAAATAAACGTTAAGAAAAAAGAATTAAATTACATATTTTATGTAAAAACATCCCAAGTAGTGTCTAGGTTCACAAGTGCCGTGTTCAGTTAGTTTGCAGCCGAACTATAATACTAGTCTTAACGAGCTTGTGTTTGGGAAGTAGCAGTCAGTGCTGCAGGAAGGGAGAGGGAGAGAGAAGGGAGCAGTTTTGAAATTGACAAGAGTCATCTCCTGGCACTGCCTGTTGCAGCCTCCCTGTCTCTAACATCTGTCCTCAGGGACTTCCAGTACTCTGATGACCCACCATCATTTGTAGATTTATTAACCTACAGAGCACTCAGTCCACTCTGGATCAAAACTCCCCCATTTTGGGTGGTGGTTTCCAGCGCAGTGAGAAGGTCATGCTCTGATCAAACACATTTATCCTAAGGAGTAAATGGTAATTAGAGCCTTAACTCCCAAAAACCAATTTCCATTTTCTTCTTTTAATTATGAAAATGAACCTTATTGGTAGAATTTCTGGCAAGAGGAGAGGGAAAAGACAGACAATTTAGGCCTGGAAGTCTAGCTCCAGGTTCAGTTTTCCTTGTCTGCCCCTGTATTTCCCAGCTTCTTTCACTTCTGGACCCCCTGGTGTTTGAAAGCTTCAGTTCCTTGGCCGTCTCCCGGGCAACAGTGGAGGAGGTGTTGTGAGGATGAGCTGCAGGAAAGGGGAAAGCCCATGTGGATAAGTCGTCACAACTCACCCATGTGATCTCCATAAGCCCATTTTGTCTTTTAAGTCAGATACCTGGGTTCAAAGACCAGATCTACAGACTATATACCTTTGGGCATTATTTAATGTCAGAGATTCCATTTCTTCATGCTATCCAGGGGCATCATAAAGATTAATACATAAGCAGCCTTTGGCTCAAAGTAGATGCTCAGCAAACGGGTTGTGTTATTAGGAGTCCAGGCATGATTAGATAGTAGCATTAGGAATATCTGGAAGGTGACAGCGTCAGAGAAGTTTCAAATAAGTGACATGTATGTTATTATTTGAAGGGTGCCCAATGTCAGAGACCATCCTGATTGTTTTCAATAGATTTCTGGGAACGGAAAACAGGTGGTGGAGCTGTATGTTGTGTAGGTCGCCCAGCTATGGCACCTCCAGATGTGTGCAGGGGAAGACAGCTGGGCTGCTCCCAGGAAGTGGGGGGGGGGGGGTCACAGGGCCTTTGCAGAGAGCGCCTGGGGCAGGACGCTGAAGGAGGGCTCACACCTGCCCTGAGCAGTCCCTGGGACCACACATTTTCATCCACAGTCCTTTGTCATCTGTCTGAGTCAAGAATCAATACCAGAAGGGGAAGGTGACAGATCGTTCATTGCCCAGAGACTGCCTGTAAATCCAGCACCTGCTATTTTTTTTTCTAACTGCTTTAAAGAAACTTCCACTCGTGTCTTTTCCCTGCAACATGGAGACTCACCTAGATTTTGAAAGGAATTTGGAAAGGTCTGCAATTCCCTTTTCTGTTGTTAGGAGTTGTTATTTCAGGGGAATGAAAGATGTGTCCTGTACCATTCTGTTTCAGTGATATCAGCACTCAGAATGTCTTTCTTTCCTTTTCGTTTCCATGTGTTCCTTAGTACTCATGACTTTTAGAGAGATCTCTGTCTGGAAGGTCTGTGTTTGTCTCTGCATGCATCTAGGAGGCATTTGCTTTACACCTCTGATCTCTGACTTGCTGCCAATTCACTCTTCCTACATCCCTGTCTTTCCCCTCCACTCTGGAACACAACACTCTTTATCTGTCTGGACTCCGGAGAGTCAGAAAGAACAGTGAAGACCATAGAGTCTGCCCACCTCAGTTGGGAGTGAGGACATGACCTAGAGAGGGGAAGTGACATTCTCATAGAGAGCCTCAGCACCCTGGGATCATCAGGTGTCCCGCTTCGCATGAGGTCTTTCAAGATCCATGGCTTCTCTCCTCCCCTGAGCACCTGCTGTGGGGCTGGAAGATCCCCTCTGCTTGCTGCCTCCACTTCTGCAAACTGCTGACCCGCCTTGCAGGGTCTGCAGAGGGGTAGAAATAGTCAAATGAGCCAGTAAAGTTGGCAAAAAGTGAAGTCTGTTTTAGACAGCTTTAGAATGATTAGAGCAGGGAATTGGGACCCCCCCCCGCCCAACAGCATTCTGTATAGAGTAGATCTTTTGTAAGCACTGATTTATTTTTCTGCTGAAGGCCAGCCTCGGGCAGAATTGGGAAATAGCCAGCTTGATTTTCAGACCTTCTTTCCCTCTCTCTTAAAGCTGTAGTACTCTTACTTCAAATAGAGGCATCAGAGGAAGCCCAATATGTAAAACAGATACAAGTGGTTGGAGTGGGCAGGAGACCCAGGTTCTGCCCCTGTGGTGCATTTGGCGGGCAGGGGACTTCCTTACCCTTCCCACCCACCCAGCCTCCAGTCATGCAGGACTCCCCAGGAGACCTGGCCCTTGGGCTCAATTTGGAAGCCACCATTGCAACGAACAGCCAGCGAGTGTTTGGAACTCTGGCAACCTTTGTTGATCACTGTAGGTAGATCCTTTAACCGCTGAGCCTGATTTTCTTTTCTTGTAAATTGAGTAGAAAGCACCAAACTGCAAGAGTTTTTTTCATCTACAAATTGAGATAACAAGTAATATACTTGGCTCATAGCAGATACTCTGGAAATATTGAGTCCCACCTCTCTTTTTATCTTTTTTTCATTCCCCTTTTCTATGCTGCTTTCCCTTAGATGTCCCCTCCACTCTTCAGAAGCCCAGAGGCCTCTGGCACTGGCACTCTCCAGACTGCTCAGCTCTCCAGGAAAACTGAGTCATTTATATTCTAGTGGCAGCTCAGGGCAGCCCTTTCATCCCCAGGAGCATTTCCTTTGGCACCTCCAGATTTTAGCAGAAGAGGGTCCCTCCTTGCCTCTCTGATTTTTAGTTAGTTGAGAGCTGGCTGAATAACTGACATCCAAGGGAATTATACTGAGGGACTTGGTAATCATTCCTTTCTTACAGACAGCAGTCTGACTTCTATCACTGGTTGAGTCCTAGTCTAGACATTTATGTAATGATGCAGTTACAGAATAAGGAGGATTCCTTAAAATCCTTGCATTCTGCAAAACTGCACTCTCAAAGTGACAGAGCTTGTGTGCAGATCACTCAGAACACATTTGACTTTGGAACCAGGGCATTAACAAAAGCAATAGCAATACTGAAAAATAAATATTACTCCAATGTAGGGCTTTACCTTTACAAAAAAAAAAAAAAAAAAAAAAGGTGGAAGGTGGCTTTACAGAAAGTGTTTTAGAGAAAAAAAAAGACAAGATAAAGTTGTTGAATTTTGAAGACAAAGGTAAAATGCACCAAAATCAGAAAATAAGGGGGTGCCTAGGTGGCTCAGTTGGTTAAACGTCCGACTTCAGCCCAGGTCATGGTCTTGCAGTCTGTGAGTTCGAGCACCATGTTGGGTTCTGTGCTGACAGCTCAGAGCCTGGAGCCTGCTTCAGATTCTGTGTGTGTCTCTCTCTCTGCCCCTCCCCTGCTCTCTCTCTCTCTCTCTCTCTCTCTCAAAAATAAATAAATGTTAAAAATTTTTTTAAAAGAAAAGCATTTCCAGGACAGATTACATCCTAGTCTGAGTGAAAAGGAATGTGAGCATCATTCTCTCTGCGGGATGCTACATTCTGCTGTGTTTGAGCATGTTTTGTTTAGTGGCTATTCCTTGGTTGTACAAAATATTAACATTCTTGGAAAATTACGTATGACCCTAACACTACTTTCATTGTGCTGACATAATGCCAGTCCTATACAAGCTAGTTCATGTTACAGTGGCTCATTCTGTATCTGGACAGACTGTTCCTAGATCTCAATAGCTTAATCCCTAGGCAGCGAACTCAGGGACAGAGGTGATGAGTAAGGTCCATCCCTGTCCTCAGAAAACCACATGATCTTGTGTGAGACACGGAAATACGCTCAAATAGCTGTAATACCAGTCACACCATAAATGTCATGAAATTTCATATCAGGTTAATCAAAAGGCAGTGCGAAGAGAGAAAGGAAAGAGTATGTCGGGGGCGGGAGGGGGTAGGAGGCAAAAAGCTTGTAGAAGGGGTAGAATTGGCAGGATTTCATCAGGCAAAGACAGAGGGCAAAGAGAAGAGAATAAGCAAAGTCTTGGGGACCTGATAGCACAGGACATATTTGGGGGACTGGTATAGTTTGGGGGCTTCACTTTAAGGCTAGAGCCAGTGAGAAATATAAGGGAACAGTAGGATGAGGTTGAAATAGAAGTTGGCCTCTGAATGTAAGAGGCCTTGACAGAGACAGGGGTACCGTCAAAGAATTCTGAGCAGGTGAATGATGTGTTCAGTCAGAGCTGTCCTTTACAAAGCTCCTTTTGGCAGGTTATGCTGGGTGATGGTGCTGGGGAGTAGGATCCAATTAAGAGGTATTGCAGTAGTCCCCGTGAGAGATGTGGGGGCCTAAGCTCCACAGTGACGGTGACACCCAGTGGCCGTGGGATGTATGGGGAGTGCATGGCACAAGACAGTTTAGAGCAGAATCTCAAGTATTTATCAACTGAATGGATGGTATAGGGCTCTGATAGTACCTGTCCAATGATGATGTTTATTGTTTAGTAACGATAGCCAGTGTGGAGCCTTATTTTGGAATGTTTGAGAGTTCATGCCGAGGGCCGGCAGGGGCTTTGGCACACCTGGGTTCTGTGACTAGTCAATACTGAAGTTTGGGCAAAACTCATGCCCCTCAGGTTACTGCTAGGTGATCCACGTGTGCCCTCAGCTCTCAAAGGGAAGACAGTGTTCCCGATATTGACACCTGCCCAACTGCCCAGAGCCCCAGTTTCTGCTTATGTTCTGACCATAGAACCATGCACTTTTAGATTGGGAAGACCTTAGAGACCATCCTTAAACCCTTTGCTGAATGGAAAACTATGGCCCAGTAAGGTCAGGTGTGTGTCCAGAGTAAGTCAGAGGCAGAACCCAAAATAGAACCTAGGACCATCACTCACCAATCTTCAGAAAACCTTTTAAGTAACGGATGGCTGTGTATTAGCATTTCCCAGAGAAGCAGAGCCAATAGAATATAAAAGGAGATGTATTATGAGGAATTGTCTCATGCAGTTATAGAGGCTGAGAAATCCCCCTACCTGTCATCTGCAAGCTGGAGACTCAGGAAAGCTGAGTCTGCAATTTGTTCCAAAGGCCGTGAGAATGAAGGGGAGCCAATGATGCAAATACCAGTTGGAGGGTGGGAAAAGATGAGATGAAATGCTCCAGCTTGAGCAGTGAGGCAGAAAACAGGGGCACATTTCTCCTTCCTCCACCTTGTTTTTGTCCATGCCCACCCATGCTGGAAAGGGCAACCTACTTCACTGAACCCACCAGTTCAAATGCTAGTATCATCTAGAAACACCCTCACAGACACATCCAGATATACTTGACCAGAAATCTGGGCATCCCCTGATGCTCTCAAGTTGACAGCTCAAATCAGCTATTGTATGCAGTTCGGAATTGTTGATCATGCTTAGTTCCTACAGAGCATTTTCTAACTTTGCAAAGTTTTAGTTCACCTGTTTCATTTTTGACCCTCATTTGATCTCATGGGTAAACAGACATTGTTCCCCTTCACAGGTAAGCAAATGAAGGCATGACAGGTAATGACCTTTCCCGTCACATGGTGAATTAATGGAAGATCAGAATTGGGCCTAGGTTTCTTATCATGATTCCATTTTCTTTTCCACAGTTGGATTGTAAATTCTGTGGCTACGCTAAACCATTGGTTCTCAAAGTGTGTCCAGCATCAGAGTCACCTGAGACCTTATTAGAAACGCAAATTTTTGAACCCTGCACCAGACCCTGTGAAGTAGGAACTCTGGGGGCTGAGGTCCAGCAACCTGTGTCTTAATAGTTTCTCCAGATGATTCTGCATGCTAGGTAGAAAACCACTGTGGTAACAAGACAGAATCTGTTTGGTATCCATGATTTCACTACATTTTGCTTGTTTATCAGTCATCTGAGAACATAAAGGGTGGTATTAAGCTGAAACTGACCATAAAAATTAGTACATCTTTCTTTTTCTCTTTCTGCCATTTCCCTCCCACCCACTTTTCCCTTCCTCCGTCATCCAGGTGCATTGTGGTAACTTTTGACTAAAAGTGTTTTCTGTTCCTGGGGCACCTGGGTAGCTCAGTCGCTTAAGCGTCTGACTCTTGATTTCAGCCGAAGTCAGGATCTCATGGTTCGTGGGTTGGAGCCCTGTGCCGGGCTTTGTCCTGACAGCACAGACCCTGCTTGGGATTCTGTCTTTCTCCCTTTCTCTCTGCCCCTCCCCTGCTCATTCCCTCCCTCTCTCTCTCTCTCCCTTTCTCAAAATAAATAAACTTTTTAAAAAGTGTTTTCTGCTCCTTAGAAAGCTGGCAGAGTTGGTCATGAGTTTTCATATATCCAGCCCATGTTACTTGACACTTACAAAGCTTGGGGAAACTAAAAAGAACAAGGAGGGAGGAAGATGGTTGAATAGATAGACAAATACTGTTACATGACTTTAAAAAAAAAAAAAGAAGTCACATGCCCAAATAATAAGACCAGTGTTACTAACTGACTTAGAGAAGTGTGAACAGAATGCTATTTTAAAAGGAAAATTACATTTTCTCAACATTTGCAAATTTCTAGAAACCGTGTTGGGAGTTTTAGGTAACTTTTTCCTTCAAGCCTCATAATAGCTTGTGAAAGAGGTATTATCCTCATTTTTTTTTTTTTTTTAATGAGGAAACTAAAGTTTCGGAAAGTCAAGCAACTCATCCAAATGTCAATGTAGCTAATAAATCGCGAAGCAAGTGTTCACATTCAAGCTTTTCTATATCCTAAATTCATAATCTCTTTGTCACATCATACACATTATCTCTTCGGCATCTTTCTTTTCCATATGGCTTTCTCATCCCAAAGGTATAGAATTCTGTCAGTGGCTGGATGATATCCCATCCTTATGACAGGATTGCTGCAAACAGCATGTGGGCATCTTGGATTCATCAGAGAGTCCATACTGTTTCTCAAACCCAAATCCATTTATGACTCACTTTGAAAGCATATCTATAAAATCAGGTATGAATTAAAAAATATGTATCCTATCTATACAGTTGTTAGGACTTTTTGTTCATATTTTTCCTTTTTTTTTTTTTTTTTTTTTTTTGAAGCCAGTCTAACACTGGTGGAAAAAAAAAAGAGGGAGGGAGGGAGAGAAGAAGAAGAAGGAGAAGGAGGAGGAGGAAGAGGAGGAAAAGGAGGAGGAGGAGGAGGGGGAAGTAGGGAGGGAGGAGGGAGGAAGGAAGGAAAGAAAGAAGGAAAGAAAGAAGGAAGGAAGGAAGGGGAAAAGAGAAGAAAGAAAATTAGGAATGCCTGACCTCTAGTGGAAACACTAAAAACTTCCCATGGTTTTGCTGGAAGGCTTCTCTTCAAACCTCCTCCTCTCCATTTTTAAAATGGAATTCTGGAATTTCTCATCTGAAAGCTTCTCTCATGAGAAGACTGGGGTCTGTGTGCAAAGGTAATTTTTGTCACTGCCTTAAAAATGGGGCTTCCGCATCTCAAATTCACACAGCACTTGGGTGTGAGTCTTTTAATGACCTTTCTCAGGCAAGCACCATCTTTTAAAAATATTCTTGCCCTTTGGTCTTTTCCCCACTTAACTGTAAATCCTAACCTGACTGGGTTTTTGGAAGGGACACTGTATAAATATGAGTGTCTGTGGTTAATCCATTGTGTCTAAATTTGCCTTCGGGACAGTTGATAGCTCTGGAAAGTGAACGCTTCTATTCACACTGTGTAATCTTTGGTTTCAGGGACTAAGCTGTAATTGTGCCCATCACCGCAGGCTTCTTGCCTGGCTGCCAAGCCAGCCCTACAGCCTATACTCACTGACCCACATATGTGCTCCCGAGTGAGGAGTGGAGTGTGCCAAGAGCCCTCAAGCATTCTTGGTTGATTACACAATTGCTTTGTCTAAGTTGAAGATTGAAGTAGAGGACAAAAATCAGCCACTATCTGATGGGTGGAGAGAGAGAGAGGGTGTGAAAAAAAAATAACTGGAAGAAATCTAACAACAACAACAACAACAACAAAACCCAGATCTTTTTCATTCAGAGCACAATGAACAAGTGGGAGGTCGCCAATGTTAATGAGTCCCTCAGTCATAAGGAGTGAGAGATGTCCTATCTTTCCTGAATCTCAAATGCTGTCATGTTTCCAAAAGTTGCATCAAAGTTGTGTCTTTCTTGGTTTGAAGAACAGGTAGTCTCTGCTCTAAAAGATTTTAGAGAATTATAGGTGTGGTGAACCCCTTCTTCTACCTTGACAGCTTTGCCTTTCTTGAATACATGCAGTTAAACTGTCTGCTTTAAAATTGAGGGAGGGAATAGACAGTCTCAATTTTTGAAGGCATTTCAACATTGCTAGTTTAAAACATGTATGTGTCCCTGGAGATGATGTTTCAGTCATGAGTGGGGCCTCAGGGACCCATAGTTTCCAGACTCCTGGTTAGAGACCCACATACGGACTGGAGAGAGCCCTGGACTGAGGACCAGGACTTTAAATTCGTTTTTAGCACCTGTGCCAGGTGTGGTGCTGTGTCACCTTTGCCTTTTGGGCCTCAGCAACCTGATCTGACAACTATGACAGCTGGAGTATTTAACCTGGAAGGTCAGTTCTGGCTCTAGTCATCTATGACTCATTCATTCATTCTATGTGTGGAGTACACACATACGACTTAAACTTTGTCCCTGGGAGTCCAAGAGTTCCTGAACTGGCAACTGATTCAACAATAATCTTTACCACTATAAAGTTAAAAAAAAAAAAAAAAACAAACACCTTTTATTTCTCCTCTAATAGCCACCATGTTAGTTCACAATTCCTAGCTAGAATATTGAATTGCCCTATGTTAGTTCACAACTCCTAGCTGTTCAACCCCTTTTCAACCCCACACTACGGAGTCTTGCTCCCTTTTTTGATGGTTGGAGGACAAGTAGAAGTAGGAGGGGGAAAAGCCATCTCTCAAAATACCACTTTCCCACTTCATCATTAAGAGATTCACTTCTTGACTTCCTCTTTGACTTTCTCTTTGACTTTCCCTTCTTTATTGTGTGGGTGTGGATTTAAAAACTCTGCAACAATTTGACCCTCTTTCAAATGATCTTCCCGTGCTTTTAAACTGCAAATTTCAACCTCCGCACCGGGCTTTGACTGGTTGTTTTTTTAAGTCTGACTTCTTTTGATGTGAACATTTCCAAGCTCAAACAATAAAGTATGTTTCTACCCAGATACTGAAAGTAATTATCAGGTAGACAATCGTGGCTCTGAAGTAGAGTCCGCTCTTTGTCACGCTGTCAGTACTTATATTCTGTCTGTTTTTCTTGGAAATACTTATTTGATCCTCTCATCCTTCCTTAAATTATAGGTATGGGTGTAGTTGTACCAATCCAGACTTTGATGTGGAACATCTGGCCTTTTATAATGGGAAAACTTTTAAGACTTCTTAACTGAGTTATTTTTTGAGATAGCAGATTTTTGGGATGTTACTACTTTGTTGTTTGGAAATCTGAGGGTGTTAGTATTTGACGTAAGATTTATTTAAATGAAGATGAAGACAATATAGGCAAGGGGTCATCATCATTAATTAATATGCCACAGTAATGAGGCATATGGAAAACTGATTAATAACTGTTGACTGGACACTTAAAGGCAAGTTATCTCCTAGGAATGCTGTATGTCTCTTTTGCTGGCATACAGAAAGAAAGAGGGGCATCATGTCAGTAGCCCACCCAGGCCAGGCATAACTGAGACCTCTAGGTTTATCATCTATAGACTGCCCCTAGCAGAACAGGCTTTACCTCTCCAGCCCTTTCTCCACCTTTCTGCCCACCCTGCAACAAATCAATTAGGAACCTGGTAAGGAATCCAAATGACACAGTTTTCCTTTCTTCAAAATAATTGAATGTGGTCAGACTAGTTTTTAATCCAATTTAGGCCAAACAACCATGTAGGTATTTTGTGCACTTGTATTGGCCAGTCTTTGCAGCTGGCAAAAGCCTCAGTTCCCATATCTGTGCAATGAGAATTCTAATGCTCTTCACACAAATGACTGATGGCCATTCTCAGGGAATGGCAGAACACACATTCGTACAGAGCATACAGTGTAAATCAATATGTGTTTTACTTTTATTGATTGAATCCAGGTTAAAAAATCAATTTCCTTTTTATTAATAACCTTGGCTCCCAAAATCTTTTGGTGTATTTACTTATTTGTAGTCAGAATCAAACAGTTTCCAGAGAGAGTGGTATCTTAACCTTATAACATCAAGGACTATTTCCTCCGCCTTCTCGATACCCGTTATTCCTGTCACTTGAAGCTTTATTTATGATTTTTTTTTCACTGTAGCAAATCGGAGCTGAAACTCTGTGCCTTGCAACAAGGTCTTCTAATATACTTTGAGAATCAATTGTCAATCACATCGCCTGCCCAGACAAAGCATCTTTTAGTCTTGGCTCAACCTAGATAGAGCCTATGAGCTCTTGAATCGCGAACAGATTTCCTCCAGGAAACCAGAAGGCAAAGTTCAGAGTCACTGGGTGGTACCTTGAATTACCACTGCCCACGGGAGGGTTGCTTGTAATATAGTCTTATCAAATCTTACCGCTTTGCTAAGCCTCTGCTTCCCCAAAGCTTTCATTTTAGGATTCTTTGATTATGGTTCCCAGCTATAAATGCTAGGTAAATGAATGGGGTGTGGGTGCCATCTCCTGGCAGTGATTGGAAACTGCTTAGTAAGACAGAATCCATTTACCTGCAGGGTCTGTTCTTGCACATTAAAGGAAAAACACACCATTTATCATTAAAACACACACACACACACACACACACACAGGTATTAGACTTTGATCTTAGATCACACTGTAATTACATAGTAGCTTTTCTTCTAATCTCTGGCTATGATTGTGGGCTAGAAATTGGTGCTTTGGAAAATATCCTAGAGTTAAATTATTCTTGGAGAGTACGAGATGCCTTTGTGTAGTTACCATACAGTTAGTTTAGGGTCAGCTCATTAACAGGGTCCTAGCTTCTCCTTTCCTTCTCTTCTGTAGATGGAGTGTGATTCCTTTGCTTATAGATATAGTGGCTCTGGAGTTCTTCACTGGGTCTGGAAATGACAGTGTCAAATTGACACTATCTGTGTAAGTTTATCTATCACCCTGGCAATTCATCCTGGAAGATGCTCATAAACTCTTATCTTTAGGCTATACCATCTATTTATTCATTCAACTGAAATCTGTTGAACTTTTGTCGTGTTAGGTTAGGGGATACACATATCATCAGACAAAGGGACACTTGACAGGTCAACAAATAACTGATAATTGGCCTAAGCACTACGCTAAAGAAAGTATGGGCAAAGGTCACCTAATGGAGAGATTAAATACATCATTCACAATTTTTTCCATATATTTTAGAGGAACAGAGGCAGAATAATCCCAGGTGGAAGCTGAAAGAAAAATGTGATTTTGGCTTTTGAATTTGGTTTGACCTTTTACATATTAATAAGGCGGGTGCACTTGAACAAGCTCCATTCTGAAGGTTGGTTCCTGCAGTAAACTGGGAGGCTGGCTTTTTCTCCTCAAACCTACTCCCTATTGTTTTCTTTGTAATTTGAGGAAGAAATCCCAATTTCAAAGTAATATATAAGATTTCATCTCTCCAAAGTTTTCTAGAATTGGAAGAGGTTTTAGAATGTCCTTTGGAAAATGAGAATTGGAATATCAGCAAAGCAATAAATTAATAGGCAAGGTGCTAACTGTAAATGAACCAGAAAACAAGCTTGCTGAGCGAAGAAAGATGATGAACTCTTTCTAGGAGTTATGCTCAGATGTAGTTTTATAAGCCACGTATACTAGATCTATACCTTTATCGTGGGAAAGAACAAGTAATTCATTATCATTGGATTGTGCTTCTGGTCTCATGGCCATTTATAAATCTGACATGTTATAATTTTATCCAGAATTATTAGAGATGTGCCTGTGTAGTATTGCTACATACACACACACACACGTGTGTGTGTGTGTGTGTGCACATGCCCATGCACGTGCAGTCCCCAAAACAAGAACTACCTTGGTGTGGTACTAAGAAGCAGGAGTAAGGGAGTAGAGCAATTGAAACAGAGAAGAGAGAAAAGCTAATGAAGTGTTATTGAGCTAATGAGCACATTAATCTTGTGAGACCCTCTCAGAAGTTGTATAGAACCCATTTCAGAATTGTCCTAGTAGGATCTGGGGAAGCTGGGGCATTGGTTCACCGATTCCTGCCCCCATTGGTTGAGGATTGCCACCAGTGGTGTCCATTGTTGTGCATTGCGCCCCCTGTACTTCCTGGTAGTGCCAGAGCAGAGACGGCCCCCAGACAAAGGAGCAGACTCATTGGCCTTGAGAAGGGAGACTGCCGGCTTGCAGGACACTGCCTACCTCAGCTGCAAGAACATGGCAGGGCATCAACATCATCTCCTACACACATACACGTGAGTGTACACACACACACACACACACGCACCACCTACTTGTATATTCATACATATTAGAAAAAAATAAAATAAGTCAATAACAATAATAAGGATTCATTATACTATTATCTCTACTCTTGTTTATGTTTGAAATTTTCCAGAGTAAACTAATTTTAAAACAAGCTCATTGCTAGCCAATGATGATTTTAAAATCCTCTAGAGGAGCCGTCTTTATACATTGGGATCATTTTGAGGTAATGTAGCAACTCTAAGTGTGTAGTGTAGACTACAGCTATAAAGTCCAGTTTTAATCAATAGTCTCATACTTTCTTAGGCTGCTGGGTCACAGGAAGGATAGCTCTTCCCATAGGCTCATGGATACCAGTTGGTTTCTTGGTTTTGTTTTTGTTTGGGCAGGGGGTGGGGGGTGGGGTGGGGGAGTCTGTATTTAGGGAAGACACAGGATTCTTCATGTTTCTTTCCCCATGGTTTTCAGTGTGTCTGAGCTTAGGTTTTCAGTGAAGAAATGTTGCCACAGTAGATACTGTGTCCACAGAGGAAAGATTTTGCTGCTTCAGAACTCAGAACTGAGCTTATGGCTCTGTGGTTACGATTTCCTTTGGTAATGACATTCTCAGCCACCCTCAGTCTGTCTCCCCACCTTAGTAGTAGAAATTTAGGGGATTTGACTTTAAAATTAAGGCTTCGCTCTTAGACTGAACTACGTAAATTAGACTATGCGTCTAAATAGATGGGAACGTTCTCAAGAGTGTGTCGTGGGGTCCTAAAAGAATGCCAAGGGTGTTGTTGTGATTAAGGCAACTTGTGGAATGCTCTCTGAAAATTGTCTGAGAATTAAGTATCCAACACATACACGTGCCTGCATACAGAGCTATGTGTCACAACTATTTTACTCATATTCTTCATTCCTTAGGGATGCCTAAAATCAGCTGCTCATCTGTTTTAGAAATCATTTCATTCCAAAATAGAATTTGTTTTATTTTTAGATGGGGAAATAAGCTTCCACTATTTCCTAGAATGTTGTATATGGCAATTTCAAAGGCTTGAAGATATAAAGTTGTTTATTCTCTTAGAAGAAACTTTTTAATGCTGGAAAGCAGCATGGGATAGTGTGAAATCAATTTGGATCTCGGCTCAGCTGTTGTGACTATGAACAATTTACTTGACTGTTATTCATTGGGATTTCCTCACCTATAAAATGAGGGCAGTCTTAAGTTCTTGAAAATGCCAAGAGCTTTGGATAAGGTAACAGTAAAACATTCCGCCAATAAACGTGCCCTTCTCAGCCTTTGGCATGAGATGTGTGTACCTTGAAAGTGTGCTGTGGAAAGTCAGCCCTCCTTTTGCTCTTATGTGTGTTACTGCTAGTACTATGCTCTCTCTCTCTCCTTTTAAAACTGGCAGAGTTACAGATGTGACCGCAGCTGGGCTGCAGATTAAAGATGAAGATGGGTAAACCTGATGAGAGAGCAGCATCCAGCATTTGAGTCTGGTGTACCCTTGGGTTTCTTACTGCTACTGTTTCTGGGCCCCCCATGGGATGGCCAGAGGTGGCTTTAGGAGTCTACGGTGTAGTTGTCTGTCTTCAGTAGTAGGTTTTTGTCCTGAGCGGCCACCTCGGGAGACATCTAGACTCAGACTCCATCGCATATTTGTCTTTTTAGTCTGCCGCAGCACCCCCAAAGATTACGATTGATCATCTCTTGGGACAGGAAATGCCCTCTCTAGACTGGCAGCATTGTTAGAAAATTCTACCTGATACAAGACAGGTCTTTCACTGACAGATCAGGCAGAATATTTCTCTCTATGCCTTCTACTTACTGGAATCCTATAGGTAAAGCCCATTTCTTTACCGGGTGACTCATCAAATATTTAAAGGTGGATCTCATGGCCTTCTTGAATTTTCTATTCTCCAGGCTGAATGATACACACTCCACTTCCTCTTCTGTGTTTTCACTAGGACCTTTATTCATTTCCTTCAGTATTATTATCTCAGCTTATAATTACATGTTCATTAGTGTATGATTATTTGATTAGTGTGAGAGCTGTTCATGCTCCTTTTCAAATATTTCTGTCTCTCTACCTTCCCAGCTGGAGGTAGAATTGTACTTTCTTCCCGGGGGTTGGGTGAGACCATGTGACTGGTTTGGTTTTGGCCAGTGATTTATGAATGAGAATGACATCTGTCACTTCCAGGCCAGAGCATTTAACTGCTGAAGAGATCCTCCAGGGCTTTCTTTAACTGCAGTGAGTAACTGTGAAGTTCTAAATGAGGGTTGCTCTAGCTGCCTGGGTCCTGGTTTAAGACAAGAAGAGCCTCCAGCCAACCCCTCATGGTCATACAGCCTGAATGAAAACAAGACTTTGTTGTTTTAAGTTACTGAGACTTTAGCTTTGTTACTCAGCATAACTGCATCTGTCCTGACTGATACAATTATATGTGGCTTTCTCACTAAATGATAAGCGTTATGTACCGGGCTGTGTGTTTCTCTTCACCTTTGTATCTTCGGCACCTAGCACAGTACTGGCTGAGAGGAGCCACTAATACTATGTGTTGCATGCATGAACAAATTAAACCTGAGTTTTGAATTCCGTCCATTTCTGCAAGTTCCTGAATGTAGCTTACTGTATTATTTCTCTTCTAAAATGTAGACAACCCCATTCCCCAATCAAACCCAGCTTTCCAGTTTCAGAGAAGATAAGTGGTTGCACAGACATCCCCAAATGCCTTTCAGTGCAAACCACACTTATCTGAGTCTCAGGCAGAGGTTAATGGGGTACAGCTGACTTAGTTCTAAACGCCTCCATCACAAACTTCTCGCTTCTTCTGAAGATCCAGAGAAAGGTGGTCTGGTCATCACTGATATATGTTGGTGTCCTCAGGTAGCCATTTAATACCATATTGGCAGTATTCTTGCTTTCCACTTGCTGTTGTTTTTTTCATCTTTCAAGAATGAGCCTTCTAAAGTGAACATGCCTTGTAAAACTGACAATATGTAGCTTTCATGGCCTGTTGTGGCTATGGGAAGCTTCTAGGTGGAGCTAATAAGATGCCCCTTTGAATCTTGCCAAGAAGTTCTAATTGGCAAAAGCCATGACTTTTTAAACTGTCCTAAGAACTAAAAAGAAAAAAAAAGAAAGGGCAAGACTTATGAGATGAGGAAAATATATTGATAATGTGTACTGTATGCATGTTCTCAGATCTCTGTCTTTATTGGCTGCCGAGTAGGTACCAGACCACATGCTAAGTTATTTGGTGTGCCTGTTCTCGTTTTATCCCTGTGACCACCAACTAAATTTTAGTTGTCATTCCCTAACTTCATTCCCCAACAGATGCCCAGAGTGGTTAATTATGTTGTTCATGGGTGAATCAGACTTGATTTCAGGCCTAACTCATGCTCATTGTGTTCAGAATAGCATAGTAGACTGTGACAAAGAAACTGATTTTAAAATTAGGCTTTTTTTTCCCATTATGACTTTTGCCTTTTTTTTTTTAAGTAGGCTTTATGCCTAGCACAGAGCCCAACGTGGGGCTTGAACTCATGACCCTGAGATCAAGACCTGAGCCGAGATCAAGAATCAGATGCTTAACTGGCTGAGCCACCCGGAGCCCCTTTCACTCTGACTTTTGAATTATTAGTCAATGATCTTACAGATATATGCTGGCAGTATTTTGTATTATGTTGTGTAGCAAATCCCATGATCCTTGGGATGTGTTACTGGGGCACTGACATTGACTGACACAATGGTACACTCAACAAGCAGTTGCCTTCTGATCCCAGGATCTGTGTTAGCCACTGTAGTAATAAAACCTGACTGCAGGAGCTTATGGACGATCGGCTGTGACAATTTGCTGAGCTTCTTTGCCAATTACTGTGTCAAATGCTTTATATTGTTATCTTATTTAGGGGGAAAAAATAAGCCGTGAGTACAGCCCACTATTCAATAGGCATAGAAAGTGCTAATGTAAGAACTCAGACCAAGGCCCTCCATAGGGGTGTGCAGGTATTTATAATGCAGAGCATTTGTTCAGAAGGAACAAGGAAGGGCTGGAATCCAGTCTGCCCTCTGCTTGCCAAGCTGGGTGCCATCCCACACGATGGCCTTCAGCAGAGGAGGCACCCGTGGGCCAGCAGCAGTCTGAGCACAGCTAAGGGAGAGAATACTCTATCCATCTCCCTTCACCTAATATGTTTTATATGCCTTGCATGTGCTAGAGGCCTTAGACAGTCTTAGTTAAATCTTCAGAACAACTCTACGGAATAGGTGGTGTTTGCTATTCCAGTTTTACAGGTAGTGGAGAAAGGGAAGAACATATGGGGAAAATTAATGAAATATCTACTATGTGCTTAGACATTTCATATTGACCCTGTAAGTGTGGTTATGTGGTTGATTGGTTTTTTTTAAATAGATGAGGAATTGGAAACATAAAGAGGTTAAATAACTTGTCTGAGTTATTTAAGTAGTAAATGACAAACCCACAGTTAAACCCAAGGCTATCTTAGTCCAGTGCTCTTGCATACATATTTGTATCAAAACAAGGGAAGATCAGGGGAGACTCCTTTGAAGAGGCATCTTTTGAATCAGTCCTATTACCATATATAGTTTTTACCATACACGGGTTAATCAGTTTTTTAAAAGATTTAAATAAGATTACATGCATTTGTCTCAGAAATTATGCCAAGTAAAACAGACTCTTTGCATTATGGAATATATTGTTACAACCATTAATATTAATGACCACTCAGCAGATTATTGAAAACCTGGGAGGTTCCAATCATGTCTTACTTCTCTATTTCCTGTGTCTTACAGTCTATTTATTTTGGAATAGTAATAGCTCCTTGCAAGATATCTTCCTTATGATAAATTCTATTTATGATTAGATCTGTGATAGGTATCTTATATTAGATCTATCTATGGTAAGATTCTATTCTTCCTTATGATAAATGTGGATGCTCAGACATGTTCTGCTGCTTGCCCAAGGCCACACTACAGCTTTGACCAATGAAAGCTCAAAGTTGACACTTTACCTTCAGACCCCCTGCTACTTTCCTTTCAAGCATTCTGCATTTATGTCAAGTTCAGTTATTGTCATAAGGAAAACAGTATATATATACCATTCTGACCTTTGTAACAACTGTGGAAATAAAACAATGCTGTTAATCTGTCACCTGGGCTGTGTGATCTTGAATGAGTTATTTCTCCTTTCTGAACCTCCTCTGTAAGGTGAGAGACTCCAAAGATATGATTTCTTGCCACGAATGAAGAAAATCTTCCCCAAACTGGTATCATTAAAACTCCTGCAGATTGGTGCCTTTCTTGGAATAAGGTGGCCAGCCTATTTCTCAGAATGTTTCTCAGAATGTCAAGTAAGCCTGACAAAAACATTTATTTCTTTGAAGTGTAAATCAATTTTTTATAGGAAGGTTTTATTATGTATTAACAACCAATAGACGGTTCCCCAAGGAGATGTATCAGAATCACAGAAGCATTTTGTCAACATCGTTATATTCTGTACCTTTCCTACTATTAACTGTCACTGGCTGTCATGAGGCACTGTTACTGGTGTGTCACATGAGTTTGGGTAGAAAAGATAACACTTTTTTAGAAATGAATATTATTGAGATGCTCAGGTCTTTTTTTAATTTACGTAGAAATCTTTTGTATACATAGTCAAAGATACAGAGAGAGACAAAGCTGATCTAATTCTGTAGCTTTAATAATAAGACATAATTGGGGCACCTGGATGGCTCGGTCGGTTGAGCATCCGATTCTTGATTTCGGCTCAGGTCATGATCTCACAGTGTGTGAGATCAAGCCCTGCTTCAGGCTCTGTGCTGACAGCACAGGGAGACTGCATGGGATTTTCTCTCCCTCTCTCTGCCCCTCCCGCATTCTCACTGTCGCTCTCACTGTCAAGATAAATAAATAAACTTCAAAAAATTATTATAAAAATAAGATATAAACATTTGACCTCTTTGACATATCTTTCTCCCTTCAACATGGGTAACAGCTTTGTTTTGTTTTGTTTTTTATGGAATCTGCACAAATACCTTATCTACTTAGCATTTATTAAATTACCTCCTTGAGCCCCACCCCCCCATATCTACTGAAGTGACACTGTGAAGCTGGAAACCATACCCAGTTCCTGTGTTCTGGTGTTAACAATCTGGCAGCGTATGCTTGAGCGATGATGGCTTGGAGTATGAAGTCACTGGAGTGTGATCAAGTTTCATTCACGAGAATATGAGGGAGCCAGGGACAGAGTCCCATTTTTCACTTGACATTCTATGGAGGATCAGCAAAGGACTAAGTGGATGACATGGAAGTCATTCCTTAAACTTGAGGCCCCAGTGTAACAGAACCCAAGTCCATCTGTCTAGTGCATAGCAAAACCAATCACTGAGACACTGAGTGTGCAGCAAGGAAAGGGTTTCTTCAAGAGACAGCCAAAGAGGTGGAGGCAGGGCAAGCCTTAAATCTACCTACCCAAGGGAGAGGGTCCAGGATTGCTAAAGGCAAGTGGAAAAGGGTCCGGATAAAGGGGAGAGAAGCTACTGAGGAGTGTTATTTTCCTTTCCTTGTTCTCAAAGAGGAGGCCAGGGGTCCTGACTGGTTTGGATGGCCTTTTGATGAAATCTTGAGTCTCTGCAAAACAACTGAATTAACATTTGGTTATCACTGGGTGTCAGGCAAGAATATTATGCCATAGAAACAGGGTAGCAGACAGCATGCCTGAGAACTAGCAGATTTGGGTAAAAGAGTTGCAGCCTGGCTTAGCTGCCCTGTTAACTCTTTAGTTACCAGTTACACCAGTAATTAAGGTCTTCTTAAGTAGAAACTACGGAATAAAGCAAAATCAAGGAATCAATTTCAGGAAGGGAGTCTGGGTGGCAGTTTTGCTTTCTGTTTTTAAGAGCAAACATGTGCCGATGCTTCCGTGAAAAAGAGGAGACCGACCCAAGGGAATACACTCTCTCTCTCCTGCTGACACGCTCAGCGTTCTGTGTGTATCTTCGTTTTATTCTCACTCTTGGGTTTGGATAATTCGCTAATAGCTAAACAGCCAGTCACTTGATCTCACCCTCCTGTAATTACACAGAAATCCTTGGATCAATTCAAAGAAGCACTTGTCAGAACTGGTGTCCGTGGCCAAAGTGTAGGGTTGATTTTTTTTTTTCTCCTCTGCCTTTTTCCCTCCAGCCCCTGGCTGTATCTACCATGATAGCTGATGTCAGCTCATTTTCATTTCAACTTGGCCTAGGAAAGTTTTCAAGGAGGGCATCTGAGTTTGTAGAATGTTGGGGCAGGCTCCAGTCTGTGTTACCAAATCAGTGGTAACACTGCATACTAATTGGCTCAGGCAGGTAAATGTAAATGTAAGTGCCACAGGGATTAGCTTCTGGAACAACTGGCCTTGGGGACTGTATTTCTAACTTTTAGGAGCTTAGCAAATGAGCCTCAGCAATATTTTCTCTGCTGCTAAAGTTCTCTCTGCCCTTTAAAGGAGTTAAGTCCAAAATTAACCTAACTCCTGAACACAGAATTTAGACAAATAGTTTTATGTCTCCTGAAAGGAGGGGCAGCATTTTAACTGGTGCATAAGCCACACTGGGGAGGAAAGACCATTTTATTACTGGCAGGAATGTTTTAGTGTATATGCTAACAATTGGCAACATATTAAAACTTCTTTAATCCAGTAGAGGGCAGAAGTGAATTTTAGCTTTTTCTTTCTTTCTTTTTTAAGTTTTATTTATTTATTTTGAGAGAGACGGGGACAGTGTAAGTGGGGAAGGGGCAGAGAGAGAAAGGGAGAAAGAGAACCCCAAGCAGGCTCCATGCTGCCTGCACGGAGCCCAATGCGGTGCTT